>NC_085993.1:1952500-2007500 GCF_030014385.1 Trichomycterus rosablanca | reverse complement strand
CAGGGGTTCGGATTCGGCAGCGGCGACAAAGAAGAACACGTCCAACCCTCCCTCAGACAGGACCGATCGTGTCTGCTGGATGCCTGCCAGGTCGGTAGCACCCCCGAGATTCTCTGCAGTGGTGAAGCTGGTTTATCAGACCGCTGCGCCAACAGAGCAGCACATTTCATTAAGTGTTAAATGTATATCTGCAAAATAAAAGTCATGGCAATAAATCAGCAAGTCTGATATTTTATAAGTTATTTATTTTATTATTAATACCATGTTCCTATTATAATAATAATAATTATTATTATTAATATTAGCAAAACTATGATGATGATGATTATTATTATTATGATTATTATTATTATTATTATTATTAATATTACCAAAACTATAATAATAATAATTATTATTATTATTAATATTACCAAAACTATGATTATTATTATTAATAATAATATTACCAAAATTATGATGATTATTATTATTATTTATTTTTAAAACGGATTATTATTATTATTATAAACAAAGCTATTATTATTATTATTATTATTACCAAAACGATTAATATTATTATTATTATAATTTTTATTATTATAAACAAAGCTATTATTATTATTATTAACATTATTATTTTATTTTATTTTATTATTATTAATTATTATTATTAACATTATTATTATTATTATTTTATTATTATTATTAATTACTATTAACATTATTATTGTTATTTTTATTATTATTATTATTTTATAATAATTATTATTATTATTATTATTACTACTATTATTATTATTATTAACATAATTATTATCATTACTGCTATTGTTATTATTGTTGTTATTACTAGGATAATTAATATTATTAACTTCTTATTTTTATTATTATTAACAAAACCTTTATTATTATTATTATGATTATTATTGTTGTTATTATGATTAATTCCCTAGTTCTACCTGTTAGAACCTGTTGTGGCTAAAACACAAGAATTCAGTCATTAGCAGGGTGTCCCAACCCTTATACACTTGATACCCGCCGACACCTTTCGATGTCCTGCTTAGCGAGGGGTCACATGATAGCCCAGCAGAATTTACCGGACACCGAGCTGAAGAGTGAAGAACGCAGTTGTAAACCTAGAGGAAACCCTAGAAGTCTGAGGACCTAAAAAGCGAACGTGTTTACCGCGAGCCAGGGGTTGAAATATATTAGTCATAGCAACAGCATTATGGCTACACGGTCTCAGTGAGCGTCTGGCGTCGCTGACCACACATGAATCACACATCACCTAGGATAGGAGGGATAATCGGTGCGGCACATTTTTCACTGACAGCTGGAGCAGATACTCATAAAAATCCTCGAGATTTAATTATACCAAATATTTTTAACCAAAGGGCACAAATTCCCACAGACACACTTTGAAATCCTAAAGTGAAAAGCCTTTCCAGAGGAGTGGGGGGAGTGGAAACCAAGGTACTGGACTAGTAATCAGAAGGTTGGCAATTGAAGCCCCACCACAACCAAGCTGCCTCTGTTGGGCCCCTGAGCAAGGCACAAATGAATGGGCACAAATTCCCACACATGTACTTCAATGTCGCTCTGTTTTAATAGCATTGGTTTTAGAAACAGGATAAAAGAAAAGGGTCCAAATACTTTTGGCTATACAGTATATTATTAAAAGTCTCTGACGGACTCTTTTAAAGGTCGTCCATCTGATCCTGAAGTCAGGGGTGTTGCTGGTGTGATGGTGCTGACCTGAAGATGGACGGAGTGTAACTGAAGAATGTTCTAGCGGGTTATTTTAAGGCGTGCTGACCCGCCCGCTCGTCCAGAGGTGTTGATCCGTGTCAGCGTATCGGGGAACGGGTTACGTCACACCAAGAACAAACAACGCGTGAACGTTTGGCGGCTGGAACTAGCGTTGACCTTCTATGGGCCTGCAGGGGCTCGGGAATTCTAAATAACACCCCTCACCCCCCATCAAACAATCAGTGACCAGCCATACAAATCCTTTCATCTTTTGACTGAATGGGCACAAATTCCCACACACACACTGAAAAGCTCTGAAATGAGGCACTTTAACAGGTCAGTTTAACAGGGCACAGTGGGAATGAAAACGGACTGGTTTGTTAAATTTACCCCTGCTGTTACTGGTCCTATCAGTACCAACTGGTAGGTTAGAACCAACCGGTAGGTTAGTACCAACTCGTGGACTAGTATCAACTGGTAGGTTAGTATCAACTGACAGGTTAGTACCAAATGGTAGACTAGTACCAACTGGTAGACTAGTATCAACTGGTAGGTTAGTATCAACTGACAGGTTAGTACCAAATGGTAGACTAGTACCAACTGGTAGACTAGTATCCACTGGTAGGTTAGTATCAACTGACAGGTTAGTACCAACTTGTAGACTAGTATCAACTGGTAGGTTAGTTCCAACTGGTAGACTAGTATCAACTGGTAGGTTAGTATCAACTGACAGGTTAGTACCAACTTGTAGACTAGTATCAACTGGTAGGTTAGTTCCAACTGGTAGACTAGTATCAACTGGTAGGTTAGTATCAACTGACAGGTTAGTACCAACTTGTAGACTAGTACCAACTGGTAGACTAGTATCAACTGGTAGGTTAGTTCCAACTGGTAGACTAGTATTAACTGGTAAGTTAGTATCAACTGACATGTTAGTACCAACTGGTGGACTAGTGTCAACTGGTAGACTAGTATTAACTGACAGGTTAGTACCAACTGGTAGACTAGTATCAACTGGTAGGTTAGTATCAACTGACAGGTTAGTACCAACTGGTAGACTAGTATCAACTGGTAGGTTAGTATCAACTGACAGGTTAGTACCAACTGGTAGACTAGTATCAACTGACAGCTTAGTACCAACTGGTAGACTAGTATCAACTGACAGGTTAGTACCAACTGTTGGACTAGTACCAATTGGTGGACTAGTGTCAACTGGTAGGTTAGTACCAACTGACAGGTTAGTACCATCTCCTAGACTAGTACCAACTGGTAGGTTAGTACCAAAATTTAGGTTAATACCAACTGGTAGCTTAGTACCAACTAATAGGTTAGTACCAACTGACAGGCCTGACCAGGTTGGTTGCACCCCAAGACATAGACCTGTGTTTTAGAACTACCAACTGACAGGTTAGTACCAACAGGTAGACTAGTACCAGCCGATAGGTTAGTACCAACTAATAGCTAGAACCAACTGATAGGCTAGGGCCAACTGGAGGGCCACTAGAACTAACTGGTAGGTTTGTACCAATGATGCCCGTGTCTTTTTTTTACACATCAATAAAAATCGTATGCCCCTTGGACGATGAAGACGAGGTTAAGAGCTTTGCTTTGAATCAAATCAGGCAGAAAAAGTATGTGAACCCTTGTTGAGAGATAGCACACGTGTTGAATCAGCCCCACCAGGCGACTCACGAGCGACTGACGTTACCCCCCCGGACTCTCCCCACATCTGACCTTCAGACGCCTGTGAGTTTTATTAACCAGGATCGACTTTCACTACACTAATGTTTGCAAGTGTCGTGACATTTCTGTCTGATACACACTGTCTGATATTCCAGCCCTGTATGTGTGTGTGTGTGTGTGTGTGTGTGTGTGGTGCCAGTATGCCACCAGCAGGCGTTGGCGCTGGGTGTGATAGCTGTGTGGGAGGGCTGTGCGGGTACACACTCTGAGTCAATAAAACAAAATCAGCATGCCGTTAGGTGTACAAACACTACTGAGACTAACACCCCTAATTGCCCCTTATCTGTCTGTCTGTATATTTATCTGTCTGTCTGTCTGTATATGTATCTGTCTGTCTGTCTATTTGTCTGTATATTTATGTCTGTCTGTCTGCATATTTATCTGTCTGTCTATTTATCTATCTGTCTGTCTGTAGTCTGTATATTTATCTGTCTGTCTGTATGTATGGCTGTATGTGTATGTCTGTCTGTATATCTGTCTGTCTGTCTATCTATCTGTCTGTATATTTATCTGTCTGTCTGTCTGTATATCTGTCTGTGTCTATCTGTCTGTCTGTATATTTATCTGTCTGTCTGTTTATCTATCCATCTATATCTGTCTGTCTCATCTGTCTGTCCATCAATCTATCTCTTTATCTGTGAATCTGTCTGTCTACCTATTTGTCTGTCTGTCTATCTATCTCTGTCTGTCTACCTGCCTGACTGCCAATCTATCTATCTATCTGTCTGTCTATCTGTCTGTCTGTCTACCTATCTCTTTATCTGTCTGTCTGTCTATCTATCAATCTATCTGTCTATCTGTTTGTCTGTCTCTTTAACTGTCTATCTATCTACGAGTTCCCTCCTCTCTGACCCATGCAGCAGCAGAAACAGAAATACAGTACAGTCGATTATTTGGCTATGACTAAATTGAGAGAAAAATTGGGTGTAAATGTATTAAATATATTTACAATGTAAACCAGGAAATAAGCGGCTAAAGCTTTTACTCTTCAGGTAATAAAAATAAAGATAAAAGTCATGAGGAGCTTATAAAACTGTTATAAAGCTGTTAAATAAAGCTGTTATAAAGCTGTTAAATAAAACTGTTATAAAGCTGTTATAAAGCTGTTAAATAAAGCTGTTATAAAGCTGTTATAAAACTGTTATAAAGCTGTTAAATAAAGCTGTTATAAAGCTGTTATAAAACTGTTATAAAGCTGTTAAATAAAGCTGTTATAAAGCTGTTAAATAAAGAGCGTAGCTGTTAATGTTGGAAGAGTGAATCACGCTGCTCAGACCTGCCTGCATGTCTCTCCTCAGGCCAATAATAAAAGACCAGAAATTCCTGAAAAGATCTGAAAAAAAAACACGAGTGCTAACAGCTGGAGGTGAAGAACGTTCCTCTCCCAGAATGCTAAGCATTAACAGACCTCAAATCTTTGCCAAGGGGTGACAGCAGTGGTGTGAAAAACAGCAGAAACCTGGTAGAAATCACATGTGATATGTGATTATGTATAAGAATGTGATTGTTATATTAATGAGAATGTGACTGTTGTATTTATGAGAATGTGATACGAGAATGTGATATGTGATTATGAATGAGAATGTGATTGCTATATTTATGAGAATGTGATACGAGAATGCGATATGTGATTATGTTTGAGAATGTGATTGTTTTATTTATGAGAATGTGATATGTGGTTATGTATGAGAATGTGATATGTGATTATGTATGAGAATGTGATATGTGATTATGTATGAGAATGTGATTATGTATGAGAATGTGATTGTTATATTTATGAGAATGTGATATGTGATTATGTATGAGAATGTGATATGTGATTATGTATGAGAATGTGATATGTGATTATGTATGAGAATGTGATATGTGATTATGTATGAGAATGTGATTGTTATATTTATGAGAATGTGATATGTGATTATGTATGAGAATGTGATCGCTATATTTATGAAAATGTGATATGTGATTGTATTAGAATGTGATATGTGATTATGTATGAGAATGTGATATGTGATTATGTATGAGAATGTGATATGTGATTATGTATGAGAATGTGATATGTGATTATGTATAAGAATGTGATATGTGGTTATGTATGAGAATGTGATATGTGATTATGTATGAGAATGTGATATGTGATTATGTATGAGAATGTGATATGTGGTTATGTATGAGAATGTGATATGTGATTATGTATGAGAATGTGATCGCTATATTTATGAGAATGTGATATGTGATTATGTATGAGAATGTGATATGTGATTATGTATGAAAATGTGATCGCTATATTTATGAGAATGTGATATTTATGAGAATGTGATCGCTATATTTATGAGAATGTGATATTTATGAGAATGTGATATTTATGAGAATGTGATATGTGATTATGTATGAGAATGTGATATTTATGAGAATGTGATATTTATGAGAATGTGATATGTGATTATGTATGAAAATGTGATCGCTATATTTATGAGAATGTGATATTTATGAGAATGTGATCGCTATATTTATGAGAATGTGATATTTATGAGAATGTGATATTTATGAGAATGTGATATGTGATTATGTATGAGAATGTGATCGCTATATTTATGAGAATGTGATATTTATGATAATGTGATTATGTATGAGAATGTGATATGGACGAAATGTCTGACTGGTCACAGACTAGAATCCTATAAACATTATAAACCATCACAAACAGGACCTGAGGTCAGCTGATCATTCCTACCTTCTGAGCTCCCATGGTTCCCGCTCCGTACGGTGCCAGGCTGGCGGGCGGGTCAGTAATGTAGGTCTTCTTGGGTGCGGGTGGCTGGTAGGTCTGACTGTGTGGGGGCGCCGGTTGGTGGTGGTAACCTGGCTCGGGTCTCCAGGCGTTCTGGCCCGCAGGGGCTGGGTGTCCACCGTAGTGTGGGTCATGGTAGCCTCCGGCGGGGGAGAAGGTGGGCTGCGGGGGCCCGTAGGCGAAGTCGGGGCCCCGTGGCTGTGCCGGGGCGTACTGGGCGGGCGCGTACTGCCCCTGGGCGTACGGGGCTCGGCCCGGCTGCTGATGCTGCAGGGGCTGCTGGGGTCCAGGCTGGGCGGCGCGTGCCTGGACGCTGTAGGTGGGCTGGCTCGGGGTGGAGGCCGTGCTGTAGGAGGCCGGGACCGGCTGCTGGGGGCGCGGTGCCGGAGGGGAGGCCGGAGAGGAGACCGGAGCCGTGGACGGAGGTGCCTGAGGTTTGGGGGTGGACTTTTTGGTGGCGGTCAGAGGTGGCTGGTTGGGGATGACCATGCGCTTGTAGCCGGTGACCGGAGCGTTGGGGCTCATGATGGGCAGAGTGTTGGAGTTCTGTGGAGAAGTAAAAAAAAGCAAATGGATTATGGAATACTTTTGGGGCTGATATTTCTAAAACGATATAATTAATCATGAATAAATAAATAAATAAATAAATAAATAATTGAAAACATGATGCATTTCAGCTGCTCCCATTAGGGGGCGCCAGAGCAGACCCTGTATATTAGACTCAGCACAGTTTTTACCCCGGATGCCCTTCCTGATGCAACACTTCTATTTATCCGGGCTTGGGAGGATATGCCCCCCATACCCCATTCCTAATGTTTAGGTTTATGTAACTTCTTGAGCCTTTTGTATTTGTGAGTCCAGTCCGGGATTACAGAGGAGCTGAAGAGGATGTTCAGAGAAGGTGGAGAGGAGGTGCAGAAGAGGTGGGAAGGAGGTGAAGAGGAGGTGCAGAGGAGGCGGAACAGAGGAGGTGTAGAGGAGGTGCAGAGAAGGTGTAGAGGAAGTACAGAGGAGGTGGGGAGGAGGTACAAAAGAGATGTAGAGGTTGTGTTGAGGAAGTGGGGAGGTGTAGAGGAGGTACAGAGGAGGTGTAGAGAAGGTACAAAAGAGATGTAGAGGAGGTGGGAAGGAGGTGTAGAGGAGGTGGGGAGGTGTAAAGGAGGTGTAGAGGTGCAGAGGAGGTGCAGAGAAGGTGTAGAGGAGGGTACAGAGGAGGTGTAGAGGATGTGCAAAGGAGGTGGAGAGGTGTAGAGGAGATACAGAGGAGGTATAGAGAAGGTGCAGAGGAGGTGGGAAGGAGGTGTAGAAGAGGTGCAGAGGAGGTGTAAAGGAGGTGCAGAGGAGGTGGGGAGAAGGTGTAGAAGAGGTACAGAGGAGGTACAGAAGAGATGTAGAGGAAGTGGGGAGGTGCAGAGGAGTTGCTGAGAAGGTGGGGAGGAGGTGCAGAGAAGGTGCAGAAGAGGCACAAAGGAGGTGTAGAGAAGGTACAAAAGATATGTAGAGGAGATACAGAGGAGGTGGGAAGGAAGTGTAGAGGAGGTGCAGAGGAGGTGTAAAGGAGGTGTAGTGGAAGTGCAGAGAAGGTGCAGAAGAGGCACAGAGGTGGTGTAGAGAAGGTACAAAAAAAATGTAGAGGAGGTGTAAAGGAGGTGTAGAAGAGGTGCAGAGGAGGTGCAGAGGAGGTGTAGAGGATGTACAAAGGAGGTGGAGAGGTGGAGAGGAGATACAGAGGAGGTGTAGAGAAGGTGCAGAAAAGATGAGGTGTAGAGGAGGTACAAAGGAGGTGTAAAGGAGGTGCAGAGGAGGTATAGAGAAGGTGCAGAGGAGGTGGGAAGGTGTAGAAGAGGTGCAGAGGAGGTGTAAAGGAGGTGCAGAGGAGGTGGGGAGGTGTAGAAGAGGTACAGAGGAGGTACAGAAGAGATGTAGAGGAAGTGGGGAGGTGCAGAGGAGTTGCTGAGAAGGTGGGGAGGAGGTGTAGAGAAGGTACAAAAGATATGTAGAGGAGATACAGAGGAGGTGGGAAGGAAGTGTAGAGGAGGTGCAGAGAAGGTGGGAAGGAGGAATAGAGGAGGTACAGTTGAGGTGTAGAAGAGGTACAGAAGAGATGTAGAGGAAGTGGGGAGGTGCAGAGGAGTTGCTGAGAAGGTGGGGAGGAGGTGCAGAGAAGGTGCAGAAGAGGCACAGAGGAGGTGTAGAGAAGGTACAAAAGATATGTAGAGGAGATACAGAGGAGGTGGGAAGGAAGTGGAGAGGAGGTGCAGAGGAGGTGCAAAGGAGGTGGAGAGGAGGTGCAGAGGAGGTGGGAAGGAGGAATAGAGGAGGTACAGGTGAGGTGTAGAAGAGGTACAGAAGAGATGTAGAGGAGGTGCAGAGGAGGTGGGGAGGAGGAATAGAGGAGGTACATGTGAGGTGTAAGGATCAAGGGTCCGAATCTCAGCAGTGCTATCAGCCAGCTGGGCGTCTGCATGGACGTGATTACCTAATGTCCGGGGATGAAAGTGATCAAACCCAGACTAACTGTAGGTAGGTGCGCTGGTCAGTGCAGCTCTCAGTGCAGGTCCCAGACCCGGAGACCGGCGGAGTGAATGACGTTTCTTTATAACCAGCTGTTCTCACGGTTCTGTATATAAAATAAAATAAAAACCAGCGGGTATACGGCGCCGCTTTAGACCGAACGCCCGTCTCATAAAAGCGGACGCGCCGTAGATCACACGCTGTTTTAGGACACGCTTCCTAACGAGCAGCGCAGGCCATGACATGAGGAGGGATCCTGGAGAGCACCGGCGCGTTCACACGCTCGTCGCTTCACCGGGTCATGATTTATTCAGCATCCAGGGCGTGTAATTATACGGCCGCTCCGGAGTCCATCCATCTGCGGGACGACGAGCCCGGGCCGGCCCGGGAAACGTCCGATCATAAAGCAGAGCTAATAAAACACGAGGCGGGAGGAGGCCGGGGCGGGGGCGGATTTAGGGGTGGAAAAAGAAAGAGGGCTGATGGGAGATCTGACACTTGTGCTGACGCCAGCAGGCTGCGCGGGATTGTGGATTAAATCAGGATGATTTGTGATGCTGGACTTTCAGAAACGGACCTGGCTGCTCCGAGAGAGAGAGAGCGAGAGAGAGAGAGTGTGAGAGAGAGAGAGAGAGAGAGAGTGTGAGAGAGAGAGAGAGAGAGAGAGAGAGAGAGAGAGAGAGAGAGAGAGAGAGGTATTAGTCGTATCCAATTACCCGATCATATTTGTACCCTCCTATTTATCTGGGCTTGTGACCTGCACTAAGGGTGCACTGATGTGTCCCCACAATGGCTGGGTTCACGTAACATCATGAGCTCTCTCTATTTCAGAGTCCAGCCCGGGATTCGAGCCCCCGTTTCCTCATTACAAAATAGCCTTTTAAAAAAAATTTTATTAAAAAAAGACATTTAATAAATCTATTAAAAATAAATAAATACAATTAAAAAGCAAAAAAATAAATAATAAATTTTTTTTTTAATAATTAAATAAATAAAAACATTTTTTTTTTATTATGTTTAATGAGAAAACTAAAAATAATTACATTTAAATTTAAAAAGCAAAAAATTTGAATTAATTAATTAAATTAAAAGTAAAAAAAAGCATTTAAACAAATAAATTAAAATAAATAAATAAATACGATTAAAAAGCAAATAAAATAGTAAATAATAAAAAAATACAATTAAAAAAATACATTTAATGATTAAAGAAATAAAAAATAATTAAACTAAATTTTAAAAAGCAAAAAAGTAATAAACAATAAATAAAAAATTATAAGATTTAAAAAAAATACGTTTAATAAGTAAATTAAAAATAATTATACTAAAATTTAAAAAGCAAAAAATTTAAATAAATAAATTAATTAAAGTAAATGTAAAAAATACATTTAATAAATAAATTAAAAATAAATAAATAAATATGATTAAAATTCAAAAATCAATAATAAATAAATAAAATGAATAAATAAATAAGGAAACTAAAAATAATTAAACAATTAAAAAAAAAAAAAAAAAAAATGTTTAATAAAAAAAATAATTATATTAAAATTTAAAAAAGCAAAAAAAAATAAGTAAAGAGCAGCCTGCACGGGATTGTGGACTAAATCTGGAAGATTTATGATACTTGTGTGTGAGAGAGAGAGAGAGAGAGAGAGAGAGAGAGAGCCAGAGAGGTATATTAATGCACCCCCCACCCCAATTTGCCTCCCAATTTAGTCATATCCAATTCCCCAATCATAATTTCCTCTAATGCTGCAGACCTGACCGAGGAGGGCCGTGACTAACACACGCCGCTCCGACCGCTTCTTTTCACCTGCACCACGGGTTCATACGGAGATCTGTATAGCGCACCAAACCCCTATTATCCACTCTCTCTGTGCAGGCTGAAATGAGCCACGTGTCGGCATCCGTGATCAGCAGAGGCCGCACTTACACCAGCGATTTCGTCCCTCCTCCTACAGACACACAGTCAATCGTACGCCCGTGTAGGCGCCCAGCCGGCTGATAGCAGAGCTGAGAGTCGAACTTGAATCTCTGACCCACTTGTTACGTTTTCATTCCACAGCGTAAATCCAGAAGGCCGGAAATTCCGTTTAGATTAACGTGATTGGAAAGTTTTTACGAGCGAGAGCGGAGTGGGACTGCAGGAACTCGTACAGGCGGGACGATAATTCGCTAAGCAAAGAGAAACTACGTTAGAAACCCGATGAGAAGCTTTTAAACGCCAGTGTTTGATGCGTCCTTTAATGCTGTAAGAAGTTCCTTTTCTACGTTTTTAGCATTTGGCAGCCTCTTTAGATCCACGCCAGACGTAACTAAGCAGCTAAATGAGCACTGCAGGGACGCGGGTCTGATTTCATGATGAAACAGCGAGTAACGCGCGCTGTGATAGCGTCGTAGCCTCCGGCTCCACTTCATGTTTTATTTCCACGCGTCTTCGGAGCAAATGCGCTTAAAACGTTATTTAAATCGCCGAGTCGAGCTCGCCGTTCACGTAATCAGCACAATCGCTTCGGTTGTTCGGTTACGGAGCGACGTTGCATCATTCACCCCGAGTGGTTGGCACGCTAAATGCTATTAGCCGAGCAACGTGGGACCCAGGCAGTCTGATAACTCACAGATTAAAGATTACATCCGTACGCGGTTTTTAGTTTTGCCTCCGTGGTTCTGATATTTCTGGGCCGTGTTTAGAGTAGCGTCATCACCTCAAAAGAAACGACCTGTGTTTCATTCCGTGAGGACGTCCAGCACTTTACTGTGGAACGTCCGGCCCTAAAACGCTGGTTAATTACTAAGTTTAATAGCCGTAACGCTGTCGACACACCAAAACCAAAAACAGCGTCCAGCTCTGAGTGGTCGCTCAGCACCCTATCAAATAAAGTACAGATATTTAAATTGTCTTAATAAATCTAAAACAACTAAAGCATTAAAATGCACCATTCACATTAATACAGCTGTACTATTAACACAGAATTGTTATTATTGTGTACACTGTATAATATTAATTGTAGAGCTTGCATAAACAATAAATTACGTACATTGATCAGGCATAATATTATGACCACCTTCCTAATATTGTGTTGGTCCCCTGACCCGTCGAGGTGGGGACTCCACTAGACCCCTGAAGGTGTGCTGTGCTATCTGTTGGATAGCCTTCATGGCCCTGTCGCCGGTTTACCACTGTTCCTTCCTTGGACCACTTTTGATAGATACTGACCACTGCAGACCGGGACACACCCCACAAGAGCTGCAGTTTTGGAGACGCTCTGACCCAGTCGTCCAGCCATCACAATCTGGCCCTCGTCAAACTCGCTCAGATCCTCACGCTCGCCCATTTTTCCTGCTTTGAGGATAAAGGGTTCACTTGCTGCATAATATATCCCACCCACTAACAGGTGCCGTGATAAAGAGACCGGCCAGTGGTCATAATGTTATGCCTAGTCGGTGTATGATAAAGTATATTCAATAAAATAAAGTATATAGAACCATTTTTATTCACAGCACATTGGCAGTCAATCTGAAGAACCATTTCGTGAACCAGAGGAACCGTCGTCTCGACTAAAGAACCGTTGTGCACATCAGTGGTGGACAGTAAAGTAAAATGTAAATAACTGTTCTTTATTTGCACTTGTGAATAAACACATACCAAAAAACTAAACTAAACCAGAAGTACAGCACATCTTTGTGCAAAATAAGCAGCATCAACAATTTTTTACCGCTACAAGAGGAACATCGCCACTGTTCCACCTTGTTCCATGCTGTTAATAAAAGATCATTTATCCGAATAACGGTCCGTGGTATAATTGCTGAGTTTGTCTCGGTGTTGTATCCTCTCATTTTACTTCTGTTTCTGCGGCTTCCACTGTGATAAAATAGTATACAAGTAACACAAGCGTCTTCGCTGCCACTTGCACTGTACCGCTGACTAAACCGATACCGCCACAATGGTGCCTCGGTGACGTTGCAGCTACTAAACACGCGTGACCGACGAAGACTGATTATATCAGTTAAGGTTTTAATTTTGTGCGCTGTAGACATGATCCTGACTACCCGCTATCATGTTCTCCTTTTTGGGGTTTTGGAAGTGGCCTCCCTAGTATTGAGCTGAGCGCTGTTTAAATGCACCTGGGACACACGGTCATTGATAACAAAGGCGGAAATGAGTGGCGGCACAAAGAGAACGAGGTAACACTTACTCTAGTCCCGTAAGTTCTAGAAATTAACTAGGTAACTGTGAGGTACAAACTCTAAAGTACTAGGTACAAATGTGATGGAAAGTACCAATAAATAATGAACTATTACTTTGGAGTATGGAATAAAATGATGATTCCTTTCGAGTGCTACCACTAGGGAGCGCCACAGCACATAATTCATCCCTATATTTAATTCGGCTCAGTTTTTACGCCGGACGCCCTTCCATCTGGGCTTGTGATCTGCACTTAAGGTGCACTGATATGTCCCCACATTGGTTAGGTTCACGTAACACCATGAGCCTTCAGTATTTGTGAGCCCAGCCCGAGATTCAAACCCTCTCACCCTGAAGGGACAAAATGACAAAAAAAAAAAAAAAAAATACATAAATAAATAAATAAGAAAAAAATAAATGCAAGTTAAAAGGAGAAAATAAATAATAAACAATGAATAATTAATTAAAAAAAAAAAATACATTTAATAAACTAAAAAATAAATAGAAAATAAAATGAAAATAAATAAAATTTTAAAAATACAAAGAATTTAAAATTAAATTAATTAAATTAAAAAGCAAAATAAATAAATAAATATATAACATTTTAAAAAGCTAAAAAAAAAACTACATTAAAAAAAAGGAAAAAAATAAAAATAAATAAATAATCTCGATCCCATCACACTTAAAACCGCTGCAGGAAACGTTTACACGATAGCTAATCAAATCCTAATAAGAGCTAAATATTAGTGTCAGACTCTCTAACGACCTACAAACTGACTGTTATTAACCTACGCTGCTCTTTTTAGGTCACTGCCTAAAGCCACAGGAATAAAAATCAATTACTGACTGTAAAATATGAAGAGAGGCTTTAAACAGAGGCTGAGACGTCGGGCGAGAAACACAAACCTCTCTGACCCGATAAATACCACCCGCGTTTATACTCTGATATTCCGACCCACAACACGAGTGTCGGCCACATCGTCAATACTAAATAAACCCTAAAATCAATCAACTGTGTCGTGGATTCTGTAAAGGAAATGATATGCTTCTAACTCTGCACCAACAGTTTAGGGAAGGTCCTTTTCCCTCCCAGCATGACTGTGACCCTGTGCACTGTTCATTCATGTAATTCATTAATGTATTCCTTCCTTCCTTCATTTAATTCATTCACTCATATAATTCATTCATTTCTCCATTTATTTATTTCTTCCTTTTTTTCTTCCTTTAGTCATTTATTCCTTCATATAATTCATTCATTCATTCATTCAAATAATTCATTTAGTCTTTCCTCCCTTTACTTCATTCATTCATTCATTTATTCATTGATATATTTCATTCATTCCTTCCTTCCTTTCTACCCACCTTCCTTCATTTAATTAATTCACTCATCTAATTCATTCATCCATTAATTCCCTCCCTCCCTTCCTATAAATCATTCATTTATTCATTTGTTTCTTCCTTCCTTTATTCATTCATTCAATTAATTCACTTATTAATTCAAATATTCATATCATTCATTCATATAATTAATTCACTCATTCATTCATATAATCCCTTCATTCATCCATTTATTCATATAATTCATTCATTCATTTATAGTATTCCTTCCTTTTTTCCTTCATATAATTTATTCATTCATTCCTTCATTCACTTATTCATTTATCTGATTCTCCTCCCTCCCTCCATATAAATCATTCATTAATTCATTTGTTCCTTCCTTCCCTTTTTTCCTTACTTCATTCATTCATTCATTCATTTATTCCTTTTTTTCCTTTCTTCCGTCATTCATTCATATTTGTGCTTTCATTCCTGACTAAATAAAGTGTGCTCGGGTGGTACATTTCATCTAAAACTGGCTAATGGGGGGGGGGTTTAGCGAGGCTCTCAGTGCCAGTCCAAAGCCCGGATAGAAATAGGATGGATGCGTCATGAGGGGCATCCGGCGTAAAAACTGTACCAAGTCTGATATGAGGACCAGATCTGCTGTGCTGACGCCTAAATACAGAAGCAGCCAAAAATAAATGGATAAATAAAAAAATAAAATAAAATAAATAAATAAATCTGGACTATTTAAAAGCCTGTAAATGTGTTTATGCCATTTTAGGTAAAACAAGTTGGGATTATACAAAGTTAAACAGGACTAATTAAGTAATAAATAATCTAATATGTACATATAGATATATAAAATATAATAAATAATAATATATAATATAAAAAGGCCTGAACGTGGCACCATGAAGCAAAGCAGTAAAACGGTCTCATTCCAATTCTACATGCTTTTATAATACTGTAGATAAATATTTTATCTCTGAAGACGTTAGAACCCAGTAGGAACTTAACAGAGAATAAAAAAAACCCTAAAATCATCCGAACGTCACGGCAGATTTTCCAGCCGTTAGATGAGAGCGAGGGAATCAGCTCTTTTACTCGCTAATGAAATCAGGGACAGGATAGCATCGAGCGCAGACTTCCTTTCATGCTAATAAATTCATTACGTCTAAAAATAATAAGAACGAATCAGTCGGATTCCTCTTTCAGTTCCTTTAAATGATTTAAATGGAGATCAGGGAAGCTTCTGACCCCACCGCGGGTCCTAAACTGTAGCTGTTGTGATGTTATAATATCGTAATAACTCATTAATAATAATTCATAATAAACAATAATAATAACCCTTTTATTGAAGAGTTCCCTACAGTACACTATAGTTCGCATTAAATCCAGAACTATCCGTGTTGTACATAATCTTTAACTGTAGACTATTCCAGTAGCAACAACAGAACAACGACAGCCACATATGACCATGGACCACAAAAAAATAGGATCAACCATTTATATTTACATTTGCAGCATTTAGTTGTGACTGAATACAGTTTAAGCAAGTGAGGGTTAAGGGCCTTGCTCAGGGGCCCAACAGCGGCACTGTGGCAGTGGTGGGGCTTGAACCAGCAATCTAGTTCAGTACCTTAATCGCTAAGCTATAATTTATTCTAAAGGTTATTTAAACTAATATTAATAATATAAAAATTTTTTAAAATAAAATTAAAATAAATAAAAAAATAATAAAATAATAATAATAATAATAAAACCAATAATTAAAAAAATAAAACAAATAATAATAATAAATATAATAATAATATAACTAATGTTAATAATAATAATAGTAGTAATAACAAAAATAAAACTAATAATAATAATCATAATAATAAAAATAATAAAAATATAATAATAATAATAAAATTAATGATAATAATAATAAAAATAACAAAAATAAAACTAATAATAATAATAATAATAATAAACGATGAGGGTCAGAATTGCCTACATTCCAATTAAAATTACAGAAATACCAGAGCTGCTTTTGTCATAAAAACAAAACATAATACTAATAATATAAAAAAGTAATAAATAAAATAAAAAATTATAAAATACAGAATAAAATAATAATAATAATAAAATATGAGGGTCAGACTTGCCTACATTGCAGTTAAAATGACAGAATTGACAGACTTTTATGACTTTTTTATGAGCTGCTTTGGTCATAAAAATAAAAAAAACAATCTTAATAAAACCAAAACCACCCACATAGAGCTTTAGCATCACAATGTCAATGTTTATTTTATATACAGTTTATACAGCTATGTTTTTTTCTAATGAGCAGGATCTACTGCATTCCTGGGGCTTTACAATCAGAATGCAGTTTAAATTAGTTTGCACGTGTTTAAAGGTTTATAAGTTTATAATTTTATTCTAAACTCAGCTGAAACAAAGACATTAAAGCTCTGGGATCTTTACGATGAAGCCTCGACATTTAAAAGAAATCGAGACTGTGTGAAAAGTTTTTTTTCCCCCCTAAAAGTTCTGATCTGAAGTGACTTTTGCAAAACTGCAAGTGTGAAATTTGTGCGCGGCTGCTAAGAAAAGCTTGTGACACGTTAGAGGAGATTAGGAAAGCCCGTGCGGGGCCCCGGGGCCCGGATAAATCTCTCGAGTTTGCATTTTAGACGGCGAGGGGAGCGCGGAGGGAAAACCCCACCACTCATACAGCTCTTCATTTCTGCTCTGTGTTTCTGCTTTACGTCCGTCTCCGTGTCGAGCGCGTGTTAGTTGAGGACCCTGAACTTCCCCTCTGAACTCGAGCGCGGTCGCACCGTTTTCTAATCCCCTCGATATCCGTCGTCATGCTCTGGCAGGAAGTGAGACGGTGGCCGTGCTGCGCCGGAGCACTGAAGCCCGATCAGGCGTGGAGTAATGCGACTATCCGCAGCTACAGCCATTAAAAAGCTTTTCACTTCAGTCTCGGCTTCTGCTCCGTATCAGCACTTACAAATACCCCGAGACGCACCACATTAAATATGATTTAAGGTGTCGGCCTTAAGAAAAGCCGAGACCTCCGGCTGTTTGGAACTTTTGCACGTTTGCACATCGATTATTCCGAGACTGGGATAAAATACAGCGAGAAAAACAGATTTCAACTCTATTTAGTTGTTTTTATACATACATTAAACATTTCCACTTTAAATTTATATATAGGTGTAAGTTTACATACACACAACCACTCTGTTAGGAGATGTGCCTGAGTTTCTACACTCACTTACCATATAGAAGCACTTTATAGTTCTACAATTACTGACTGTAGTCCATCTGTTTCTCTGCATGCTTTGTTAGCCCACTTTCATGCTGTTCTTCAATGGTCAGGACCCCCACAGAGCAGGTATTATTTAGGTGGTGGATCATTCTCAGCACTGCAGTGACACTGACATGGGGGTGGTGTGTTAGTGACACCTCACTGTCACTGCTGGACTGAGAATAGTCCACCAACCAAAAAACATCCAGCCAACAGCACCCCGTGGGCAGCGTCCTGTGACCACTGATGAAGGTCTAGAAGATGACCGACTCAAACAGCAGCAATAGATGAGCGATCGTCTCTGACTTTACATCTACAAGGTGGACCGACTAGGTAGGAGCGTCTAATAGAGTGGACAGTGAGTGGACACGGTGTTTAAAAACTCCAGCACAACACACACTAACACTCCACCACCATGTCAGTGTCACTGCAGTGCTGAGAATCATCCACCACCTAAATAATACCTGCTCTGTGGGGGTCCTGACTAAAAACAGTATGCAGAGAAACAGATGGACTACAGTCAGTAATTGTAGAACTACAAAGTGCTTCTATATGGTAAGTGGAGCTGATAAAATGGACAGTGAGTGTAGAAACAAGGAGGTGGTTTTAATGTTATGGCTGATCAGTGTATACACATGTACGGTCATTGTACGGCACCCCTGGAGCTGAGAGGGTCCAAACCTCGTCGAGGAGCGCAGAGTTGAGAGGTTGGCATTACGTAAGCTTTGATGTTCTCATTTGGGGGACGGCGATCAGATCTGATCTTTTTTGTCGTTTTCCCTTTCTGATAACGGACCCTGTTTTGATCGTTGTAAGAATCACGGCTGGGCTGTAATCGTGATGGAAACGCGGACCGTCATCCGGATGACCGGAGTGGAAGTCGTTTTCTTTTCCGCTGAAGTGAAGTTCTGAGCACGAGGCTTTTACGTCCGAGCTTTCTCTGCTTCTTCTTCTTATTATTATTATTATTATTATTCATCCTGCATCTGATCTCCGAGCGCTTCGTGGGAAATGGAGGAAGCGCCTTTTTCGGTTAGACTTCAAAGGTGCAAAAGCGACGCTCTTGAAATACCAACTTTATCAGGTCACAAATCAGCAAGTCTCAAATCTCAGCTCTGCTGCCGGTCGGCTGGGCGCCCCAAAGCAGGCACGATCGGCAGTGCACACAGTGCAGCAGACAAAACTGCCCACTAGTCTGCTGGGTGGGGAAAAGACAGGACTAAAAAAGGGACGGGCGTGGTTAGTAGCCAGAGGCGCCTGTACATAAGTGGAGATCAGCGCATGACTCTTCCCGCGCGAGACCGACCTCACACGACAATCCATCAAAGTACGGGCGAATAAGAAGGGTTCGGTGGAGCGCGCCTAGTCGAAAAGAGGGCGTGTCAGGAGAATATAGATTAAATAAAATAGTAAAAAATAATAACAAAGAAAGAAGGAATCAAAAATAAATGGACGGCACCTTCAGAGCTCAGTTCGCAAATAAATGTTTTTAAAGAATAAGGCCGCGGATAAAAGCATCAGAAATGTTCCCTTGGTGAACGTCTGGGTTTAAAGTCAATAAGGAGCCGGCGAGGAACCCTAACCCCAACCCCCTAACCTCGCCCCTGCCCCCCATCTACCCCAAAATAGATACTAGGTTAGTAGACACTTAACTACTTAGTATAGAAGTTGAACTTCAAAAAGAGACTTGGCTTTTTGGACAGCCAGGTTAAGTTCACGCCAGCGCTGCAGAATGGTGGACCAGAACCAGCACCAGAGCAGGTTTAAGGTACAGGACTAGTAATCGGGCAGTTGTAGCCTAGCGGTTAAGGTACTGGACCAGTAAGCAGAAGGTCGCTGGTTCAAACCCCACCACTGTCAGGTTGCAACTGTTGGGCCCTTGAGCAAGGCCCTTAACCCTCACTTGCTTAGACTGTAAGTCGCTTTGGATGAAAGCGTCTGCTAAATGCCGGAAATGTAAATGTAATCGGAAGGTCGCTGGTTCAAGCCCCACATCTGCCAGCTTGCCACTGTTGGGCCCTTAAACAAGGCCCTCATTCCTTAATCGCTTGCCATTTATACAGTCTCAATTCTAAATGCTGAAGATGTAAATGCAAACTTTACATCGATCGTTGAGCGCGTTGCTGAGCTTTATGGTCATCACAATATATAATCACAATATATAATCACAATATATATTAAAGGGACACCCCCCCACCCCCCAAAAAAGTCAGATATGATAAAACTAAAACACCCCCTCAATTAACTGATGTAAAAGTGCGTAACGTCAGGATCCGTCAGCGTTCTTATTCAGAGTGTGAATTATACAGTGACACTTGGGGAGGGGGGTCAATTTTGGGGGATTGAGACCCCTTTTTTGGGGGGTATAAGCATTAATTAGGATGGTCAGACCCCCTAATACCCTCAGTAATTGGAACAGAACCATGTCCCTATCAGTTGTTCTTAAACACACACACACACACACACAATTGAAACAATGTTAAATACATGGCTACAGCCTTGGTGGCCATAACAGCCTCCACTCCCCTGCTGGAACATGATCTCGTTTATTATTAGAAAAATAAGTGCTGTAGCCTAGTGGTTAAAGGTACTGAACTGGCATTCAGAGGGTCGCTGGTTTAAGCCCCACCACTGACCTGTAGCTGCTGTCGGGCCCATCAGCAAGGCCCTTAATCCTTTTGCTTAGACAATATACTGTCACAGTACTGTAAGTCACTTTAGATAAAAGCGTCTGCTAGAAGGACTGGCATTCAGAAGGTCGCTGGTTCAAGCCCCACCACTGCCAAGTTTCTGCTGTTGGGCCCTTCAGCAAGGCCCTAAATCCTCAATTGCTTAGACAACATGCTGTCACAGTACTGTAAGTCGCTTTGGATAAAAGTGTCTGCTAGAAAATGTAAAATGTACTGGACTGGTATTCAGAGGGTCGCTGGTTCAAGCCCCACCACTGCCAAGCTGTCAATGTTGGGCCCTTGAGCAAGGCCCTTAAACCTTAATTGCTTAGACTGTACACTGTCACAGTACTGTAAGTCGCTTTGGATTCAAGCGTCTGCTAAATGCTGAAAATGTAAAATGTACTGGACTGGTATTCAGAAGGTCGCTGGTTCAAGCCCAACCACTGGCAGGTTGCTAATGTTGGGCCCTTGAGCAAGGTCCTTGGATAAAGATGTCTGCTAAATGTTAAAAATGTAAACGTAAATGCTCAGAGACCGTGCAGCCCGTGTCGTACCGAGGGCGTACACACTCAGAACCGAGCGGTACGGGCGCGGAGAGAGAACAGATTCAGACGAGATTTCCCATGGTCCAATGCAAACCGGCCGGCGAATGGATTCCTTAATTACAATTTCGAGACGAAGCACGAATGAGAAACGAGGGAGACGGAGGAACGGAGGGAGGGATGCAAGCACTGCTTTAAATTTAACTAGAATTAATGACTTCAGTCAAAAGCTTAAGAAAGGGTTGAAGGTTGTGGGTTTGGATCCCAACTCTATGAATTTGTTACTTTCATAGATCGTTTTTGGTACATAGTGTTCCTGTAAAACCTTTAACCTTTAACTGCAGTGCAGTTCAGTTCTGAGAGAGGTTTAGTTGTGCCTGGTCTGGTTCTTCTACATCCTATCCGAGCAGTTTGGAATTTCGGGATGGAAGAGTGTTTGAGTGGCACTTGGTTGAATGTGTTTGTGTATAAGGGAACAGATAAGGGAGAGAATCTTGATGCTGGAGTTACATGAGCGAAACAGAAAGCTGAAACCATTTACACGTCAAAACAGCTCAAGTTATGAAAACAAATGATGTTTATATATTAAAAAACACAAACAACAAAAGCAAAGTTAATTACAGTCATTAGTCAAGCTTCTGATTATAGAGAGAGAGAAACATTCATCACTGTGTGTAAAAAAAGAGACGTGATGTCTAAACACGAGTGGGTATCTGTCTGAGATCTGAGGAAATGAATCCTGCCCCCATCAAAAAAATAAAAATAAATAAATAAATAATAAATTAATAAGCAGCCACACACACTGTAATATTAAAACAGATTTTTTTTTCTTTTTTTAAATAATAATAATAATAATAATAACAATAATAATAATATTAATAATACTAATAATGATAATAATAATATTTATTATAAATAATAATAATAATAATAGTAACAATAATAATAATAATAATATTAACAATGATATTAATAATGATAATAATAATATTTATTATATATAATAATAATAATAATATTAATAAGAAGAAGAAAAAAATGATATTTATTATAAATAATAATAATAATAATAATAACAATAATAATAATATTTATTATAAATATTAATAATAATATAATATAATAATAATAATAATAATAAAATAATTTACAATAATACTAATAAATAATAATAATAATAATAATAATTGATGATAATAATAATAATAATAATAATAAATTTTATTTATAACACACTTTACATTTGAAAACAAATCAATGATGATGATAATTTAAAATAATAATAATAATAATAATAATATTGTTATTATTATTATTTAAACTTATTAAATAATAACAATAATAATGATAATAAAAATATTATTAATAATAATTTTATTATTATTATTATTATTAATTGTTGTTATAATTATTATTGCATAATTTTCCAATAATAATAATAATTATAATAATGATGATGATGATGATGATGATGATATAAATACATTGCTTTTATTTAAAATTAAGAATAATTTCCTTTATTAATCATCTATAATAAAATATAACAGCGGTTTATTTAAGTGAATATTTTAAGCCCGCTGTGATTCGATGTGACATTTAATGACATTTCAGACGCTGAAGCAGAAAGCGCAGCGAGAACAGTGATAAACTTCACCTCGTTACACCGGCTTTATAAAAGCTTCATCAAATCGTCATCTCAAGGAATCGCTTTCTAACTCGGTCGCACTGTTTACAAACACGGAGTGGTACCGATGCTGCGCGACTGCAGCCGACCAGATCGAATCATGCTGAGACGAGGACGAACAACAAACAAACGTGAGATGGTTCAGCTTCACTACACGACATCAGCTCTGTCAACATCTGCAGGAATCTGGTCGGGATTCTGATGATGCTGATTCATTACAGCCTGGTATTCTATCAAGAACCCTGACTGAAGAACCTGGTCAGACGTCTGAGATGCAGATAGTTGTGTTCCAAAAGCTTGTGTTGTGTTGCATTAGTGAGTCACCGTTGTCGTTAAGTGTGTTGTGTTTAGTAAACTGTCTGTTCTGTAGGAGGGATCTGTTTTATTTAATTCCTGAATAAAAGAGCGCCCCCTACAGTAAAAGAGCGATATGGGTTCATACGTTTCGCCATGCCAGAATACATTTCTCTAAAAGCTGTATTGTCGAGTTTTGGGACTCATGGTGAATCGCCCCAGAGGTTGCGTGACGTCCCTTTTACTGGAGCAAGCCCAGCCCATAATCTACATTATACCGGGGTGCACTAGTTGGAGTTCCGCTTGTGCCTTGCTGGTTCTAAAGGTTCCATACATCTGTGGATGTTTTTTGCATCTTTTATTTATATACAGCGGTACCTTGTAACTCGACGTCCCCTAAACTCAACGGCCTTCATGGAGAAACTTGTTCCCTTAAACTCGACGTGTGTGTGACCGTCGCTTTGTTCGGCGCTCGGCTCGAGCGATAAAACGTCATCAGCGTGTGAATCACGTGTCAGATCCAGGGTTACAGCTCCACATGTATCTGTGTTTATCTGGATTCTCCTCCCTGTTTCACTTTTAAACTTGTGTTACAGCTCCAGCTTCTGAGAAACGGTGAGAATCAGAATCAGTTTCTCCCAGAGTCTAAAACGCTTCTGGTTCAAAATAAAGCTTAACGTGGTTTAATGTAGTAAAAGAAGGAGACAGGAGCACTAAACTTCTCTTCATTATTACTGCTCATAAGTTCCTCCACTAATCACATTCCTCACTCGCTGTTTTACTACAGTAAGTCACTTTTAGTACATTGTCACTTCTCATGTGAATGCGCCGGTGCTGAAGGGAATACGGTATTCCAAGATCGAGCATCTCCAGCATTAAGAAGCATCAGGAAACAATAAAGAAGTAAAACTAAAGTGCAGCTTTTATTGTATTATTATTGATGTGTAACTGTTAGTAATTGTATTTCAGTGTGTTTATATAATATTTGTTGTTTAAGTGTCAAAAACAACCTCATTATTTTACATGAGACTAAAATATCTGCAGCTCCACGGGACCATGGACGCATTAACAGGTTTCACAAACATCCTTATGGGGAAAAATACCTCAAAACTCGACGACGCCACTCCCAGAACCGACTGACGCTGAGTTTCAAGGTACCGCTGTGTTCTGTTTGCGTCCTTCCCTTGGGTTCTTTTTATAATAATAGAAAATAAATAAATAAAATAAAAACCCAGTAATAATAGTTCAGTACTACCATGTAGAGAGGAGATCAGCAGTTTTGGACACGCTCAAACCATCAGTCTGTCGGATTCGGACTCATATCATGTGATTTGTTTCAATAAAATGCAGCCACCTGATTGGCTGATTGGTTAATTCCACGAATAAGCAGGTAAACAGGTGAGTATTTAGTTCGAGCTCCTGGTACGAGTAAGTTTATACAAAATAAAGCTGCATTCAGATCTATAAAAACTTGAGAATTGAGGACTTTTCTTGATGCCTCCAGAGAGTGACTAATTAAAAACAGGACCTGGGAGGACACAAACAGGAACAGGTTGTAAGCTCAGGGAGTCGAAAATAAAAGCTTCCCGGTTTCACCAGGCTCGCCCGTCTAACAGGTGGGAGTCGGTCGCTCCAGAAGCATCACGTCGACTCCGGATACACACGCTGGCCTACATTCATTCTGTCAAACTATTTAGCAAAGTGCCCTAGGCTTCAACTCCAGCTGTCTGCTCTAAACTTCATTTAACATCCATTAATGATGTGGGTCACTGTAATTTTAGACTTCCAAAAATGACAAATGACTGGTACACATAAAAAAAAAAGAAAAATATATAACTGAAAGTGTATCGTTGGATTCATAACTGGGCCTTCTTCATCCTACACCTGAACATAACATGTAGATCGCGTAAATGTCCACATACTTTTGGTCAACTGGTTTACAGGAGAGTCACGAGATCCAAAACGCAACCATAAAGCTCCTGAAAATCAGGTTGGTATCGGGGTTTCAGAAAACAGTGCGAGAGTGAGAAACCATGATCTATAGAATAACTTCCACCTGGAGCAAATACAGGCTCATGAGGCGCATAATGGCTCCTTAACATGTGGACACGGTGTCCACATACTTCTGGTCACCTAGTTAACACAAGAGTCACGAGGCCCAAGGCTCTGCACCAATAAAGCTCACAGTTTCAGAGAAGAAAAGAGTTGGCAGGTCTGATAGAGAGAAACCGTGATCTATAGAATAACTTCCATCTGGAGCGAATTAACACAACTCCTAACGTGACTCACTGTCAAAACTTAACATGTAGATCAGATGTCCACATACTTTTGGTCATTTGGTTTACAGGAGAGTCACGAGGCCCAAAACTCTGCACCAATAAAGCTCAAAGTTTCAGAGAAGAAAGGAGCTTGCAAGTCTGATAGAGAGAAACCGTGATCAATAGATTAACTTCCACCTGGAGCGAATTCAGGCTCATGAGGCGCATAATGGCTCCTAGCGTGACTCACTGCCGAAACTTAACATGCAGACACGATGTCCACATACTTTTGGTCATCCAGTTTACAGTAAAGTTTACAATAATCAGCTTGTTGGACGGGCTTACCTGTGGAGTACGGCTCTTATACGGCGAGCTGCTCTCCAGATCGGCCAGGATGCTGGTCAAGGAGTCGATTTCAGCGTCCAGACTGGAGCGCCGCTCCTCCAGGGTCTTCTCCGGACGTCTGATCTGAGGAACAAACAAGCGTCACGACTTTAAACCAGGACAGAACATCAGATCTACTTCAGGAGTCTAAAGATCACAGGTCTGATAAACATCACGCTGAACTGAACGGAAAAGGTCACAGAGACGCTGAGAGAAACAGGAAGCGGAAAAATGCTTCAGTGTCGAGGTGATTTAGCAACAGACAAACTGACTGATAGACAGAGAGGAGAAGTTTAGGGAAGGTCCCTTCCCAGGCAGGTGGAGGGTGGACGCGTCCCTGAACGTAACGGCGGTGGACGGATGGAGCGTGCTCAGTATCAGACGTACTGAGAGCTGAAGGGTTTGGTAATTGCTGCGCTTGCTGCATTAGCGTAGCGGTGGAGCTGATTTATCAGAGCAGGGAAATAAAAACAGAGTAAAAGGAAATGAGATCAGAGAGTCAGAGAGGACGAGAGGAAATGAGTGGAGGGTTTTTACCTAATACACAACAAAACATGTACATCTGGATAATTAATATATAAATAAGATAGTGAAGATTAAAGAGAAGTGAATGGACACGTGGACGGATGTTTAGATGGATCTATACAATCTATACAAGTCCATTTAAACATTTTACATAAATATAATGCAAATTACAGAGGGATAGAATGGATGGATTGATAAATGGATGGTTGGGTGGACGGACGGACGGACGGAACGAAGGAAAGACAGATGATTAAGTGGATGGTTGGAAGGACAAATGGTTGGATGGATGGCTGGAGAGATGAATGTTTGGTGGCTGGACAAACAGGCAGATGGAAAACAGATGGATGGACGAACAGACGGACGGATGAATCAAGGGGCAACTGGTTGAATGCATGAATGGATGGATGGATGGACGGACAGTGGACGAATGGTTGGATTGAGAGACGAATGGTTCTGTGGCTGGACGGATAGGCAGCTGGAGGATGGATGGATGGACGGACGGCTGGACGGAGGGATGGATGGGTGGCAGGAAACTGGATGACTGGAAGTATGGCTGGAAGTACGGATGGACAGATAATTGGAAGAACGGATGGATGGATGGATGGACAGATGAATGGGTAAACTGACTGAAAAATGGATGAATAGATGGATTGACCAAAGAATGGATAGATGGTGGACGGATGGACAGAAGGACAGAAGATTAGAAGAACAGATGAATGTGGGAATGAATAGATGGATGGACTGATGAATAGGTGAACGGACTGACGAGTGAATGGATGAATGGAAAAACGGATGGACGAATGAATGGCTGGGTCAACAGAAGGGTGAAAGAACTAATGGTTGGTTGGTTGCATGGATGGATGGATGGACAGAAGATTAGAAGAACAGATGGATGTAGGAATTGATGGATGGATGGATGGATGGATGGATGAATGGACAAACGGTCGGGTGGATGAATGGACAGACAGATGGGTGGATGGATGGGTGGATGAATGGTTGGGTGGATGGACGGATGGTTAAATGAATAGATGGATGGACTGACGAGTGAATGGTTGGATGGAAGAATGGATGGAAGGATAGGTGGACGGACGATTGGACAAGTGAATGGATGGACGGACAGACAAATGAATGGTTGGGTCAACGGATGGGTGGAAGAACTAATGGTTGGTTGGATGGATGGACAGAAGGACAGAAGATTAGAAGAACAGATGGATGTAGGAATTGATGGATGGATGGATGGATGGATGGACAAACGGTCGGGTGGATGAATGGACAGACAGATGGATGGGTGGATGGATGGTTGGTTGGGTGGATGGATAGACGGATGGACGGATGGACAGATGGATGGATGGGTGGATGGATGGTTGGGTGGATGGATGGACGGATGGTTGGGTGGATGGATGGTTGGGTGGATGGACGGATGGATGGACGGACGGATGGATAAGTGAATAGATGAACGGATGGACGAATGAATGGCTGGGTCAACAGATGGGTGAAAGAACTAATGGTTGGTTGGTTGGATGGATGGATGGATGGACAGAAGATTAGAAGAACAGATGGATGTAGGAATTGATGGATGGATGGATGGATGGACAAACGGTCGGGTGGATGAATGGACAGACAGATGGGTGGATGAATGGTTGGGTGGATGGACAGATGGTTAAATGAATAGATGGATGGACTGACGAGTGAATGGTTGGATGGAAGAATGGATGGAAGGATAGGTGGACGGACGATTGGACAAGTGAATGGATGGACGGACGGACAAATGAATGGTTGGGTCAACGGATGGGTGGAAGAACTAATGGTTGGTTGGATGGATGGACAGAAGGACAGAAGATTAGAAGAACAGATGGATGTAGGAATTGATGGATGGATGGATGGATGGATGGACAAACGGTCGGGTGGATGAATGGACAGACAGATGGATGGGTGGATGGATGGTTGGGTGGATGGTTGGGTGGATGGATAGACGGATGGACGGATGGACAGATGGATGGATGGGTGGATGGATGGTTGGGTGGATGGATGGACGGATGGTTGGGTGGACGGATGGTTGGGTGGATGGACGGATGGATGGACGGACGGATGGATAAGTGAATAGATGAACGGATGGACGAATGAATGGCTGGGTCAACAGATGGGTGAAAGAACTAATGGTTGGTTGGTTGGATGGATGGATGGATGGACAGAAGATTAGAAGAACAGATGGATGTAGGAATTGATGGATGGATGGATGGACAAACGGTCGGGTGGATGAATGGACAGACAGATGGGTGGATGGATGGGTGGATGAATGGTTGGGTGGATGGACAGATGGTTAAATGAATAGATGGATGGACTGACGAGTGAATGGTTGGATGGAAGAATGGATGGAAGGATAGGTGGACGGACGATTGGACAAGTGAATGGATGGACGGACGGACAAATGAATGGTTGGGTCAACGGATGGGTGGAAGAACTAATGGTTGGTTGGATGGATGGACAGAAGGACAGAAGATTAGAAGAACAGATGGATGTAGGAATTGATGGATGGATGGATGGATGGACAAACGGTCGGGTGGATGAATGGACAGACAGATGGATGGGTGGATGGATGGTTGGGTGGATGGTTGGGTGGATGGATAGACGGATGGACGGATGGACAGATGGATGGATGGGTGGATGGATGGTTGGGTGGATGGATGGACGGATGGTTGGGTGGATGGATGGTTGGGTGGATGGACGGATGGATGGACGAATGGGTGGACGGATGGATGGGTGGATGGATGGGTGGATGGATGGTTGGGTGGATGGACGGACGGATGGACGGATGGATGGGTGGATGGATGGACAGATGGATGGATGGGTGGATGGATGGACGGATGGATGGATGGGTGGATGGATGGACGGACAGATGGATGGACGGATGGATGGACGGACAGATGGATGGTTGGGTGGATGGACTGACAGATGGATGGATGGGTGGATGGATGGTTGGGTGGATGGATGGACGGACGGATGGGCGGATGGATGGGTGGATGGATGGTTGGACGGATAAATGGTTGGGTGGATGAATGGACGGATGGTTGGGTGGATGGATGGACGGATGGATGGACGGACAGATGGATGGGTGGATGGATGGTTGGGTGGATGGATGGACGGATGGATGGGCGGATGGATGGTTGGACGGATAAATGGATGGACGGATGGATGGACGGACGGATGAACGGTTGGTTAAATGAATAGATGGATGGACTGATGGATGGGTGGATGGATGGTTGGGTGGATGGACGGACGGATGGACGGATGAACGGTTGGTTAAATGAATAGATGGATGAACTGATGAATAGGTGAACAGACTGACGAGTGAATGGTTGGACGGATGGTTGGGTGGATGGACGGACGGATGGACGGATGGATGGGTGGATGGTTGGGTGGATGGACGGACGGATGAATGGACGGATGGATGGACGGATGGATGGACGGATGGATGGACGGATGGATGGGTGGATGGATGGTTGGGTGGATGGACGGACGGATGGATGGGTGGATGGATGGTTGGGTGGATGGACGGACGGATGGACGGATGGATGGTTGGGTGGATGGACGGACGGATGGATGGGTGGATGGATGGTTGGGTGGATGGACGGACGGATGGACGGATGGATGGTTGGGTGGATGGATGGTTGGGTGGATGGATGGTTGGGTGGACGGACGGATGGACGGACGGATGGGTGGATGGTTGGGTGGATGGACGGATGGACGGACGGATGAATGGACGGATGGATGGACGGATGGATGGGTGGATGGATGGTTGGGTGGATGGACGGACGGATGGACGGATGGATGGTTGGGTGGATGGATGGTTGGGTGGATGGACGGATGGACGGACGGACGGATGGGTGGATGGATGGTTGGGTGGATGGACGGACGGATGGACGGATGAATAGGTGAACAGACTGACGAGTGAATGGGTGGATGGATGAAGGAATGAATAACCTATAATCTGTACAATTTAACCTCATGATTTGACGACCTCATTCAGTCACACCTTGACTTGTCGATCTTCGGCCGCTCTTCCACGCAAAAGCTCTCCAGATCTGAAGAGACCTCGAGCCGAAGACGCGGTTAAGAAACACGCAGCGGAACAAAACTTCGGCGACCCGGCGGGACGTTCCTATGGAAACCGGCGCACGTGGTTATGATTCATGATTGCACTGCTAACAGGTCAATAAGGACCAATTTGCCGAGCGTCTGATGCAGAACGGAGGCCTGCGGCGGCACGTCTGGACCCGCTCGGAAGCACGGAGCGCGATCTGAAGCGCCGCGCTCGACTTAATGGACGTTAAAACACGAGGAGGCTCGACAGAATTAGCTGCATGACAGCGGGAAGGCCAGATCAGCGGTCAGAGCGGTCAGAGCGGGGACGTCATCGGGTCGGGAAAGTTCTTCTGCGATCGCAAACTGAGCTGCGGAGCTTTAACGTCCGTGAGAAGAACGGAAATCCAGAGGCGCTCGCATTAGCGTCCGAATGCAAATCCACCCGCCGGGCGCTCGCTGACGGGAAAACAATGCGACTCGGGCTGCGGCGGAGTCTGATTATTCAGATCCGCGACCACTTCCGCTTCTTAGTTCTGCTTCTGCGCTGAAATAATTCGACATCCTTTTATTTATGAATAATGAGACGTGCGCAGGACCCGGACAAACCCGAAGCTGCGGCGACGGCGGTTCTGGACATCAAACACACCTGCGCATTAGTGCAATCTTGGTTCTTTTTGCAAAAGTTCACGTTCTGCTTGGGGTGAAAGGGAAACGGTTTCAGTTCCGGATCACGTTCGTCCTTTTTAGGTGCTGCTGAATATTAATAATAAAAAAGGAAGCAGCTTTTTTTCCCCGTGCTGTGATTTACATTTTTGGTTTGTGGGTGGTGCGGTGGCTTAGGAACTCGGGTTTGATCCTCACATCTGGTCACTGTCTGTAAGAAGCTTAATATTCCTTGCAAGAACTCCCTCCAACCCTCACGAAACATGCAGAAGGTGGATTTAGGTTCATCCAGGGTGTGGAATAACTCAAATGCTCTGTCGCCTCATAGCAGGAAGCAGTTCAATTCTCTTTCTGTGTGGAGTTTGCATGTTCTCCTCGTGTCTGTGTGGGTTTCCTCCGGGAGCTCCGGTTTCCTCCAACAGTCCAAAGACATGCAGTAAGTGTGCGTGTGTGTCCTGTGATGGACTGGCAACCTGCCTGGGGTGTTTCCTAACTTTCACCCGATGATTCGGACCCACTGTGACCCTGACCAGGATAAAGCGGCGGTAAAGCAGACAGTGAATGGATGAATGAATGAATGGATGAAACTCATGAATGATCCAACTGTAGCATTTTTCTGGCATCTGGCAACCCGGATCTATCCATCGAACCACCAGTGGGTGAAGTGTGACGCAGCGCTCAGGAGTCCAACAGTGCCGGTGCTTTATACCACTTGATAAGACACCTGAGATTGTGCATGTCATTGCCTTGAGGCAACCTTACCCAAACTCAAACGCACTGTCGCCTCATAGCAAGAAGGTCCTGGGTTCGATTCCCTTTCTGTGTGGAGCCTGCATGTTCTCTCTGTGTCTGTGGGGTTTCCTCCAACAGTCCAAAGACATGCAGTAGAGGTGTGCGTGTGTGTCCTGTGATGGACTGGCAACCTCTCTGGGGTGTTCCCTATCTTTTACACAATAATTCGGACCCACTGTGACCCTGACCAGGATAAAGCGGTGGTAAAACAAACGATGAATGAATGGAAAATGACCCATTATTATGAACAGCAGCCAACTGTAGCTTTTTGTGGCATCTGGCAACCCAGATCTATCCATCAAACCACCAGTGGGTGAAGTGTGACGCAGCGCTCAGGTGTCCAACAGTGCCGGTGCTTTATACCACTTGATGAGACACCAGAGATTGTGCATGATGTTATTGTGTGGCTCAGCGGTTAAGGTACTAGACTAGTAATCAGAAGGTTGCCGGTTCAAGCCCCACCACAGCCAAGTTGTCACTGTTCTGGAGAACTAGGTGTCTTCAAATGAGACTGTAATTAATGTTATTTAGTATAAACGTACCTGGAAGCCAAATTCGTCCATCGCTGGGGGTGACGGGAGGGACGAGTACGACAGTCCGCTGTGGTCCAGCTCGGGCGGGGGAGGAGGGAGGTAGTCACCTGTAAAATACAAATATTTTAATCAAAGCACTATTTTGTTTAAATACAAACCCAGTTTCCAAAAGAGTTGGGACATTTCGAAAAAGGTGTGATGTGTTAATTCTCTTGAATTTTTGTGACAGTGGTACAGCTAAGATACTGGTCGGTAATCAGAAGGTTTGCGGTTCAGACCCCACCACTGCCAGGTTGCCACTGTTGGACCCCTGAGCGAGGCCCTTAACCCTCAATTGCTTAGACTGTACACAGTACTGTAGGTCACTTTGGATAAAAGCGTCTGCTAAATGCTGTAATTGTAAATGTGTATTTATAAATATTAAATTGTAAATATTACAAATGTATATATATATACTGCTGGAGCCTGGGGTGCTGGAGCCTATCCCAGCTTTTCAATGGGCGCAAGGCACACAGTAACACGATGGACGGGGCGCCAGTCCATCGCAGGGCACACGCACATACACACACTCACACACCCATTCACCTATAGGGCAATTCAGTGTCTCCAAGTAACCTGACCGCACGTCTTTGGACTGTGGGAGGAAACCGGAGCTCCTAGTATATGGGAAGAGGGTCATGTGACACATCAAACTTATTGAGAATTTCACAAGAAAAACAATGGTGTGCTTGGTTTTAACGTAACTTTATTCTTTCATGAGTTATTCACAAGTTTCTGACCACTTATAAAATGTGTTCAAAGTGCTGCCCATCGATTGTCAATGCAACCCTCTTCTCCCACTCTTCACACACTGATAGCAACACCGCAGAAGAAATGCTAGCACAGGCTTCCAGTATCCGTAGTTTCAGGTGCTGCACATCTCGTATCTTCACAGCGTAGACGATTGCCTTCAGATGACCCCAAAGATAAAAGTCTAAGGGGGTCAGATCGGGAGACCTTGGGGGCCAATCGACTGGCCCACGACGACCAATCCACTTTCCAGGAAACTGTTCATCTAGGAATGCTCGGACCTGACACCCATAATGTGGTGGTGCACCATCTTGCTGGAAAAACTCAGGGAACGTGCCAGCTTCAGTGCATAAAGAGGGAAACACATCATGTAGCAATTTCAAATATCCAGTGGCCTTGAGGTTTCCATTGATGAAGAATGGCCCCACTATCTTTGTACCCCATATACCACACCATACCATACCATCAATTTTTGTGTTCCAACAGTCTTGGAGGGATCTATCCAATGTGGGTTAGTGTCAGACCAATAGCGGTGGTTTTGTTTGTTAACTTCACCATTCACATAAAAGTTTGCCTCATCACTGAACAAAATGTTCTGTGTAAACTGAGGGTCCTGTTCCAATTTTTGTTTTGCCCATTCTGCAAATTCAGTGCGCCGATCTCGGTCATCCTCGTCGAGATGCTGCAGCAGCTGGAGTTTGTAAGGGTGCCGTTTGTGAGTAGCTAATATCCGCCGAAGGGATGTTCGACCGATGCCACTCTCCAGTGACATGCGGCGAGTGCTACGCTGTGGGCTCTTGCTGAATGAAGCTAGGACAGCCACTGATGTTTCTTCATTAGTGACAGTTTTCATGCGTCCACATTTTGGCAAATCCAACACTGAACCAGTTTCACGAAACTTGGCAAGCAGTTTGCTAACTGTAGCATGGGAGATGGGTGGTCTCGTAGGGTGTCTTGCATTGAAATCTGCTGCAATGACCCGGGTACTGCGTTCACCAGACATCAACACAATTTCTATCCGCTCCTCACGTGTTAACCTCTGCGACATGTCAATGGCTGTAAACAAAGAGAAGCTTGTAAATAACTCATGAAAGAATAAAGTCACGTTAAAACCAAGCACACCATTGTTTTTCTTGTGAAATTCTCAATAAGTTTGATGTGTCACATGACCCTCTTCCCATTGAAAAAACTAAAGTTGGATCCAAAATGTCCGACTTCAAAATGGCCACCATGGTCACCACCCATCTTGAAAAGTTTTCCCCCTCCCATATACTAATGTGCCACAAACAGGAAGTTAATATCACCAACCATTCCCATTTTATTTAGGTGTATCCATATAAATGGCCCACCCTGTATATATATCATTTTGGGCCCCTGGACGGCCCCGGGTCCCCAGAGCCACGGCGGGGATCGAAACGTCGTCGTGCTGCGACTCCCAGCAGCCTGATTTGTGTCGAGCGGAGACTCTGATCACGACGATTTATCTGATGAAGGGTATCAGCGGGAACGCCTCCTCGGTGCCCGACGTTAGCGCGGGCGCTTCATTGAGTCGTTAGGCGCCGGCGGGCGCGTCGCCAGCGCCGCATTCCGATCAGCAATTAACGTGATCCGAGAGGCGGGAGGAGATAAAGGCGCTAATTGGGAACACGACCGTGATTAAGGACGTGATTTTAGAAGCTGGAGGAGAGTTCGGCGCCTAAATTGGACCGCTTGGGGTCCGGGGTCCTGCGCCGACCCCGTATTAGGCGCTCTCGGGACGCCTCGACCCTCTCCAGATGTGCTGCTGTTATAAAATAATGAAGTTCGGCTCCTGTTACCATCCTGGGGGCGTCTTTCAGTCGATTTTGGAATGTGTGTGTGGGAATTTATGCACCGTTCAGTCAAAGGTGCATATATAAGAAGGCCTGGCTCACAGTCGGCGTTCCAATTCATCCCAAAATTGTTCAATAAGAGTCAGGCCAGTGACGTTCCTCACTGTCTTTATTCAATTAATGTCTGCTTTGTCACTGCTTTGTCCTGGTCAGGGACGCTGTGGGTCTGTTCGTTGGGTTAACAGAAAGGAAACACCCCGAATAGGTCGCAAGTGCATCACTGCACACACACACACACACACACACACACACACATCCCAGTACAGGACGATCTGAATTAAAATAAAGCACCAGCACCGTAAGACCCACGAGCGAGTGACGGAGACCAAACGTTCAGGCTCAAACCCAGAGCTGGTCATGGTCAAAAAGGTGTGATAGTGACCACAGGCACATTCCCACAGCCTATCAGTGTGAGAAAAACCTTCATATGTACTAAAGAGCAGAGTGATACACACCGTACCCACGAATACACACCTCACACACACACACCACACACACCACACACACCACACACACCACACACACACCTCACACACACACCACACACACACACCACACACACAACCTCAAACACACCTCACACACACACCTCACACACCACAAACACACACCACAAACACACCTCACACACACACCACAAACACACCTCACACAAACACCACACACACACCACACACACACCACACACACACACACCACAAACACACCTCACACACACACCACAAACACACCTCACACACCACAAACACACCACACACACACCTCACACACCACAAACACACCTCACACACACACCACAAACACACCTCACACACCACAAACACACCACACACACACCTCACACACACACACCACAAACACACCACAAACACACCTCGCACACCTCAAACACACACCTCACACACATACCACACACACCACAAACACACACCTCAAATACACACCTCAAACACACACCACACACACCACACACACCACAAACACACACCTCAAATACACACCTCAAACACACACCACACACACCACACACACCACACACACCACAAACACCACACACACCACAAACACACACCTCAAATACACACCACACACACCACAAACACCACACACACCACAAACACCACACACACCACAAACACACACCTCAAATACACACCTCACACACACACCACACACACACACCACACACACAACCTCAAACACACCTCACACACACACCTCACACACACACCACAAACACACCTCACACACACACACACCTTGAAACCACTGAGGAGTGCACACCAACACCAGCAAACTGAACTACTGTAGACAACTTCAAATAATACATAACTTTATTTTATAATAATAATATAATAAATAATAAATAAATAATAATCATATTAATAAGTTATAATAATAAAAACTAGAATAATATTAATCACAACTATAATAAACTATTATTATTATTAATAATAATAATAATAATATTAATATAATTATTAATAATAAATAATAAATATTAAATAAATATAATAATATTAATTAGAACAGTTATAATAATAAAAACTAGAATAATATTAATCACAACTATAATAAACTAATAATAATAATAATAATAATAAAATTATTAATAATAATATAATTATTAATAATAAATAATAAATATTAAATAAATACAATCATATTAATTATAAGTTATAATAATAAAAACTATAATAATATTAATCACAACTATAATAAACTAATAATAATAATAATAATAAAATAATAACAGTAATAATAATAATAATAACAACAATAATAATAATAATAACAGTAATAATATTAATAATAACAATAACAATAATAATATAATAATAATAATAACTAACATGCTCTTTTAGTGAAACAGGGTGGGGACAAGGCGATAAATAATTAAAAGAGATAAAGAGCGCTAGGGACGCTGCGTACAGTGAAACGCACCTACACAGTAGATGTACACAATTCCCACAGCACTGATACAAAATACCCCAAAACATCACACACAACTGCAGGGACATTACAAAATCTGTCCTACACGTCTACATCGAAACTGCACAAGACATCGTGAATTTCCTTTCTAACTGAATGACTTCACTCTCTATGGTTCGGAATTTCACTTCAAATGTCTGAATTCCCAGTACAGTTCACTTCACTACTACAGGGAGGTACTGGGGTGACTGGAACGCACCCCTGAACACGGCACCTGAGCACGGCAGCACCAGCTCTATTATTTGGCTGAATGTTGATTTTCCGTTGATTGAAATGCGCAGATATTTAAGCGTTTGCTTCTGTTTGCTCTAATCTGCCGGCGTGTGCTGGTGAGATTCTCTTTACTGGTTTCCTGTTCTGTCCCCACGGCGCACTGGTGAACGCGGGTGTGATATAACAAGCGCTCGTCAGTTAACAGATGACCGGCCAAGCGAAGAGACACAGAAAGAAAACAGAAACCCACAAAAGGAAAACACAGAGAGAGAGAGAGAGACAAGAACGAGAAAGAGACCGAGAGATAGACGAGAGAGATAGACAGACAAGAGAGAGCGAGAGAGAGAGACAAGAGAGAGAGCGAGAGAGACGAGAACGAGAGAGACAAGATTAAAAGTTTAACCTTTTATTAGGGTTTATTAATATTATATGTTGTTTATTATTATATAAACTACAGCACAAGGGAAAAAGCATTTAAATACTTTTGTTTTAATTATTTAATGAAATTATCCTGCATTTAAATTATTGAAATATCCTACAAACGTGACACTTCTGACTGTGTAAATATAAATATTGACAAAAAACTAAGGATTTATAAGCATTAACAAGGATCTGTTTGGATAAATAAATATATTTACATAGTTGGGACGCTTTGAGGATTTAAAATGCAAACTAAATTAAATTTAAAGCTGTAATTTGTTAAATCGCTTGAACTTTTACTTACAAGTTAAAAGTAAAAAGGAACGATTTTTAGTGTTTTTTTAATTAATTATTAATTTTTTACTGACAAACCTGATTTTGTTTCTTATAATATGATGTCTGGAACATATTCCAAAATAGTTGGGACAGTTCTCATCACAAACTTGCACAGAATTGTCTTTCACCATCTACGGTTCATAATATCATGAAAAGATTCAAAGAATCAGAGGAAATCTTGATGCATGAAGACCAAAGACCCAAGAACGTGCGTGACCATCAAGCCCTCAGCCGGTATTAGTCGAGAAACCGTCGTTCTACCTCAAAGGATGAAGCCACATAGACTCGGGAGTACTTCGAAAAATCATTGTCACTCAACGCAGGCTCCCGTTGCATCAAGAAATGCAACCCGAAATGGTTTTATGCAGAGAAATAGCCGTGTTTTAATTTGGTACAGAAGTGCCTGCGAGTTCTCCGGACCCAAAGTCATCTGAGATGGACCGAAAGACAAAGGAAACGTGTTCTGAGGTCAGACAGACTCCACGTGCCAAAGATAGACAAACCCCGTTTCCCCGTTGGGATTGCATCCAGATTTTACATTAATTACATTTATATACAGTGTATCACAAAAGTGAGTACACCCCTCACATTTCTGCAAATATTTAAGTATATCTTTTCATGGGAACACACTGACAAAATGACACTTTGACACAATGAAAAGTAGTCTGTGTGCAGCTTATATAACAGTGTAAATTTATTCTTCCCTCAAAATAACTCAATATACAGCCATTAATGTCTAAACCACCGGCAACAAAAGTGAGTACACCCCTAAGAGACTTCACCCCTAAATGTCCAAATTGAGCACGGCTTGTCATTTTCCCTCCAAAATGTCATGTGACTCGTTAGTGTTACTAGGTCTCAGGTGTGCATAGGGAGCAGGTGTGTTCAATTTAGTAGTACAGCTCTCACACTCTCTCATACTGGTCACTGAAAGTTCCAACATGGCACCTCATGGCAAAGAACTCTCTGAGGATCTTAAAAGACGAATTGTTGCGCTACATGAAGATGGCCAAGGCTACAAGAAGATTGCCAACACCCTGAAACTGAGCTGCAGCACAGTGGCCAAGATCATCCAGCGTTTTAAAAGAGCAGGGTCCACTCAGAACAGACCTCGCGTTGGTCGTCCAAAGAAGCTGAGTGCACGTGCTCAGCGTCACATCCAACTGCTGTCTTTGAAAGATAGGCGCAGGAGTGCTGTCAGCATTGCTGCAGAGATTGAAAAGGTGGGGGGTCAGCCTGTCAGTGCTCAGACCATACGCCGCACACTACATCAAATTGGTCTGCATGGCTGTCACCCCAGAAGGAAGCCTCTTCTGAAGTCTCTACACAAGAAAGCCCGCAAACAGTTTGCTGAAGACATGTCAACAAAGGACATGGATTACTGGAACCATGTCCTATGGTCTGATGAGACCAAGATTAATTTGTTTGGTTCAGATGGTCTCAAGCATGTGTGGCGGCAATCAGGTGAGGAGTACAAAGATAAGTGTGTCATGCCTACAGTCAAGCATGGTGGTGGGAATGCCATGGTCTGGGGCTGCATGAGTGCAGCAGGTGTTGGGGAGTTACATTTCATTGAGGGACACATGAACTCCAATATGTACTGTGAAATACTGAAGCAGAGCATGATCCCCTCCCTCCGGAAACTGGGTCGCAGGGCAGTGTTCCAGCATGATAATGACCCCAAACACACCTCTAAGACGACCACTGCTTTATTGAAGAGGCTGAGGGTAAAGGTGATGGACTGGCCAAGCATGTCTCCAGACCTAAACCCAATAGAACATCTCAAGCGGAAGGTGGAGGAGCGCAAAGTCTCGAATATCCGCCAGCTCCGTGATGTCGTCATGGAGGAGTGGAAAAGCATTCCAGTGGCAACCTGTGAAGCTCTGGTAAACTCCATGCCAAGGAGAGTTAAGGCAGTTCTGGGAAATAATGGTGGCCACACAAAATATTGACACTTCAGGAACTTTCACTAAGGGGTGTACTCACTTTTGTTGCCGGTGGTTTAGACATTAATGGCTGTATATTGAGTTATTTTGAGGGAAGAATAAATTTACACTGTTATATAAGCTGCACACAGACTACTTTTCATTGTGTCAAAGTGTCATTTTGTCAGTGTTGTCCCATGAAAAGATATACTTAAATATCTGCAGAAATGTGAGGGATGTACTCACTTTTGTGATACACTGTATAAGTAATAATAATAATAATAAATATCAATAAATAAATGTGAGGCACTGGGGTGGAACAGTAAAGCATGCTAGCCCACTAGTGCTGAGATCTGCGTACCCATGGTTCGAATCTCAGTTGTGCTATCGGCCGGTTGGGCGTCTGCATGGACATGATTGGCTAATACCTGAGGATAGGTGCGGTTTAAACAGCCTAGTCATTGTGAGGTGCGCTCATCAGTGCACTCTAAGTGCAGGTCCTAAACCCGGATACAAATAGGAAGGTAGCAAGTCTGGTATGTGGACCAGATCAGCAAATACGCTAAAATGAAAAAGTAAAAATTGAACCACGATGCTGCACAAAGCTGAATATTTCTTTCCATATATGTGTTATTTTCTTAGCAGGACACGACGTTATACCCGGTTGTGTAAGTGACAGCGGGCGCTGCGGGCGACTGAACTTAATCACATGATGACATATTTCCAGCAGCAGGATGAGATCTGACCCTGTTTTACACAAATGAACGTGTGACACACAGCTTTAGGGCTCGATCGCACCCGGTCTGCACCCCTACACTAAAATATACCGGATTATAACTTATAACTAAATCAGGACTGACTGAGAACATCACACATTAAACACGGCGCTTATTTACTTTCCTCTATTTATTCTAAACTAGTTACTATAGACGTAACAATACACAGACGCCCGACCGGCTGATAGCACCGCTGGGGATCTGAACTCTGGTGGGTTTACGTTATTTACTGCAGCGCCACCCGAGTAAGAGCGTCAGAATCTAAAGTCAAGATCTGAACTCATTCATTTATTGTTTGATCAGCGCTTTATCCTGGTCAGGATCACAGTGGGTACAATTCACTAGAGCTCATGTTACATTAACCTGACTGAATGTTTTTGGACTGTGGGAGGAAGCCAGAACACCCGGAGGAAACCCACACAGATACGGGGAGAACATGCAAACTCCAGGTAGAAGGGCCGAGGCCGCTCCACCTGGGAATCAGACCCAGGACCTTGTTGCTGTGAGGTGACAGTGCTACCCAAGATTTCAACTACAGTGCCTTGCAAAAGTATTCAGCCCCCTTGAACTTTTCAACCTTTTGCCACATTTCAGGCTTCAAACATAACGATATTAAATTGTAATTTTTTGTGAAGAATCAACAACAAGTGGGACACAATCGTGAAGTAGAACGAAATTTATTGGATATTTTAAACTTTTTTTAGAAATAAAAAACTAAAAAGTGGGGCGTGCAATATTATTCAGCCCCTTTACTTTCAGTGCAGCAAACTCACTCCAGAAGTTCAGTGAGGATCTCTGAATGATCCAATGTTGACCTAAATGACTGATGGTGATAAATAGAATCCACCTGTGTGTAATCAAGTCTCCGTATAAATGCACCTGCTCTGTGACAGTCTCAGAGTTCTGTTTAAAGCGCAGAGAGCATCATGAAGACCAAGGAACACACCAGGCAGGTCCGAGATACTGTTGTGGAGAAGTTTAAAGCCGGATTTGGATACAAAAAGATTTCCCAAGCTTTAAACATCTCAAGGAGCACTGTGCAAGCGATCATATTGAAATGGAAGGAGTATCAGACCACTGCAAATCTACCAAGACCCGGCCGTCCCTCTAAACTTTCAGCTCAAACAAGGAGAAGACTGATCAGAGATGCAGCCAAGAGGCCCATGATCACTCTGAATGAACTGCAGAGATCTACAGCTGAGGTGGGAGAATCTGTCCATAGGACACAATCAGTCGTACACTGCACAAATCTGGCCTTTATGGAAGAGTGGCAAGAAGAAAGCCATTTCTCAAAGATATCTATAAAAAGTCACCTGGGAGACACACCAAGCATGTGGAAGAAGGTGCTCTGGTCAGATGAAACCAAAATCGAACTTTTTGGCCACAATGCAAAACGTTATGTTTGGCGTAAAAGCAACACAGCTCATCACCCTGAACACACCATCCCCACTGTCAAACATGGTGGTGGCAGCATCATGGTTTGGGCCTGCTTTTCTTCAGCAGGGACAGGGAAGATGGTTAAAATTGATGGGAAGATGGATGGAGCCAAATACAGGACCATTCTGGAAGAAAACCTGTTGCAGTCTGCAAAAGACCTGAGACTGGGACGGAGATTTATCTTCCAACAAGACAATGATCCAAAACATAAAGCAAAATCTACAATGGAATGGTTCACAAATAAACTTATCCAGGTGTTAGAATGGCCAAGTCAAAGTCCAGACCTGAATCCCATCGAGAATCTGTGGAAAGAGCTGAAAACTGCTGTTCACAAACGCTCTCCATCCAACCTCACTGAGCTCGAGCTGTTTTGCAAGGAAGAATGGGCAAAAATTTCTGTCTCTCGATGTGCAAAACTGATAGAGACATACCCCAAGCGACTTGCAGCTGTAATCGCAGCAAAAGGTGGCGCTACAAAGTATTAATGCAAGGGGGCTGAATAATATTGCACGCCCCACTTTTCAGTTTTTTATTTCTAAAAAAAGTTTAAAATATCCAATAAATTTCGTTCCACTTCACGATTGTGTCCCACTTGTTGTTGATTCTTCACAAAAAATTACAATTTCATATCTTTATGTTTAAAGCCTGAAATGTGGCAAAAGGTTGAAAAGTTCAAGGGGGCTGAATACTTTTGCAAGGCACTGTATAACTACTACATGTACACCGATCAACCATAACATTAAAACCACCTCCTTGTTTCTACACACACTGTCCATTTTATCAGCTCCACTTACCATATAGAAGCTTTGTAGTTCTACAATTACTGACTGTAGTCCATCTGTTTCTCTACATGCTGTTCTTCAATGGTCAGGACCACCACAGAGCAGGTATTATTTAGGTGGTGGATGATTCTCAGCACTGCAGTGACACTGACATGGTGGTGGTGTGTTAGTGTGTGTTGTGCTGGTATGAGTGGTTTTAAATACTGTGTCCACTCACTGTCCACTCTATTGTATTACACACTCCTACCTAGTTGGTCCACCTTGTAGATGTAAAGTCAGAGACGATCGCTCATCTATTGCTGCTGTTTGAGTCGGTTATCTTCTAGACCTTCATCGGTGGTCACAGGACGCTGCCCACGGGGCGCTGTCGGCTGGATATTTTTGGTTGGTGGACTATTCTCAGTCCAGCAGTGACAGTGAGGTGTTTAAAAACTCCAGCAGCGCTGCTGTGTCTGATCCACTCATACCAGCACAACACACACTAACACACCACCACCATGTCAGTGTCACTGCAGTGCTGAGAATGATCCACCACCTAAACAATACCTGCTCTGTGGGGGTCCTGTGGGGGTCCTGACCATTGAAGAACAGGGTGAAACAGATGGACTACAGTCAGTAATTGTAGAACTACAAAGTGCTTCTATATGGTAAGTGGAGCTGATAAAATGGACAGTGAGTGTAGAAACAAGGAGGTGATTTTAATGTTATGGCTGATCGGTGTATAACTATAATAATATTAATAATTTACCACTGCTTTAACCTGGTCAGGGTCATGGTGGTGAAGTATCCTCTTATTTCTGCTCGATTTGACTGTTTTGCAAGGTTGAATTATCTGTACATTTATTGGCTGTTGTATCACCATATAGATGATTCTACATTATATGGACAAAAGTATTGGGACGCCCTTCTAATGATTAAATTCATGTGTTTCAGCCACAACAGTTACTAACAGGTGTAATAAATCAATCATATAAAATAGAAAATAATGCTTCCATCTTTGCAGCAACAGTTTAGGGAAGGTCCTTTCCTGTTCCAGTATGAGTGAGCTCTATAAAGACATGAAGAAAAGCTCCATCAACTGAGACAGATATACATTAAAATCTGTGAGAAGCTTCTCATTAGAGTGGCTGTTGTTCTAGCTATAAAGATCACACAGCGGTCACTCTGTTTTAAAACAGAACGTCCGACACGCTCATGGCTAAGCGTCTAAATTCTTTTGGGCATATATGAGTGCTCATTCATGCTCCAGCTGCAGTCCTGTATTCAAATTTCTTGGTCGTTACTGCAGGTCTGTACCCACTTCGGACTGGCACGTGAATAAATATTAGTAATTAATATGAGTAATAATATCGGTGTGTTCGTGGGTGGCGACGCATTTCATGTTACACACACCAGCGGTTTTGTTGCAGTGAAAGTGTGTTTTATCACGCAAGTGTTTACGCTCCAAAGAGTAAAGAAAAAACGACTATTAACACTTTTAACTTTATTATTAAACAGCAACGAGAGAAGCTGGAGAATTAAAGAAGTTCTGTGAGATTATTAAAGACGTTTGTGGCCTGAAACACGGTCGAACGTTTGATTTTTTTTTTTTCTGTGTCAATAAAATAAAGCTTAATTTTTGTGATATTAATTACAATTTAATTAAGGACCTTATATACAGCATAAATAATATTAAAAAATTAATTGTGGGAAAAAAGACCTACATGTCTGATTGTGCTGATTATGCTGTGTTCTTTTGAATTTTTTATTAATTAATTGATTATTAATAATTTATATATTATTATTATTATAATGAATTAGGTAAAAAACTTATGTGAGATTATTTTAGACGTTTGTGGTTTAATAAATAAATAAATTATTTATTTATTTGTTTGTTTATTCATACAATATAATTACACAATTATTCTATGAACTAAAAAAAATCGTCTGGAATTTACAGCATAATTTTATTGGTTACCTGACAATTAATTATATTAATAATATAATAATAAATTATATAATAATTAATTATATGTTTTTAAACATTTGATAGTTGTTATACAGTATTTCATTGAACATTTTTATAATCTAGCTTGCATTTATCACAAGTAAACACGAGTGGAATTTCAGTGTCATTATTTATTTATTTATTTATTGATTGATTTTAATTAATTAATTTATTTATTTATTTATTAATACAATATAATTATACAATTATTCTATTACGAAAAAAAGTTGGAATTTACAGCATAATTTTATTGGTTACCTGATAATTAATTATATTAATAATATGATAATAAATTATATAATAATTAAAATATGTTTTTAAATATTTAACAGTTATTATACAGTATTTTCTTTAACATTCTAATAATCAAGCTTGCATTTATCACAAGTAAACAAGTGGAATTTAGTGTCATTATTTATTTATTTATTTTAATTAATTAATTTATTTTATTTATTTATTTGTTTATTTATACAATTTAATTATACAATTATTCTATGAACTAAAAAAAACTGTGAATTTACAGCATAATTTTTTGGTTACCTGATAATTAATTACATTAATAATATAATAATTCATAATGTGTTTTTAAATATTTATAGTTGTTATACAGTATTTTCTTTAACATTCTAATAATCAAGCTTGCATTTGTTACAAGCAAACACGAGTGAAATTTCAGTGTCATTATTTATTGATTGATTTATTATAATTAATTAATTAATTTGTTTGTTTATTTATACAATATAATTATATAATTATTCTATGAACTAAAAAAATCTGTTGGAATTTACAGCATAATTTACTGGTTAACTGATAATTAATTATATTAATAATATAATAATTAATAATAATAATGAATAACAGTCTCATCAGTGCACCCATAGTGCAGGTTCCAAGCCCTAATAATTGGAGGGTTGCCCCCTCCGAAATGTGTGCAGCATCGACCGCTTCTTTTCACCTGCACCAGGAGGGTTCATATGGAGCTCATGGTCAGGCGTCCGAATACTTTTGGCCGTATGATGTATGTATATATGAGCGCTAATTCATGCTCAGTGTAAAGAATCCAGCAGCAGGTCTATGCCCACAGACTGGCATACGAATAAATATTAGTAATAACTATTCCTATGGTTTATATGGAGATCTGTATCGCGCACGGAGAGTCCCGCACCAATCTCCATTATCCCTCATCTCATTGTGCAGCGGCATCGATCAGCCAGCAGAGGTCGTAACTGCAGCAGTTATGAGGAACCCCTACAGTCCTCCCTCCCTCCTTCTGAATCCTGGGTCAGGCTCACAATTATAGGAGGTGCATGCTGTTATCAGTGCACCCGAAGTGCAGGTCCCAAGGAGGGTAAATCTGCGCCAAATCAATTATACGACAAATGATCTGCTGTGGCGACGCCAAATAGAATCCTCATTTATTAATCCATTCAATAAATTGATGAATGAAATTGGCATAATCTAATGTTCTGCAGCAGTAGAGGAGGGAATCGAACTAGTCACCGTGACCAGTTTGACCTATAATAAGATCATTCCTGCCCTGGGCGGTGTGACCTCCGACCTCTGAGCTGTTAGACATATCCACTTTCCAGTGACGGATGGAAGCAGGTGGTTAGGATTCTTAGATAACTGGGTTTTGGGTTCCTTCCAAGAACATCAGTGCAAGAGGAGCAGGGACAGCCACTGGTCAGAAGGTCAGGGGTCAAGCTCAAGGGTTTGGTTTTATTTATTTATGTACAAATAGCGAGTACCCGTGTCCAGTGCTGCACATTTAGCTTTACGTCCACTTTTCACATCAGATTTAGATTGATAGTTAAGGGCCTTGCTCAAGGGCCCAACAGTGGCTACATGGCAGTAGTGGGGTTTGAACCAGCGACATTTTGATTACTAGCCCTGTAAGGGCTGCAAGCTCACCGTCAGGCGTCCGAATACTTCTGTCCACATGGTATAGGACTGAATACAATTTAAGGAATTGAAGGTAAAGGGCCTTGCTCAGGGGCCAAGCAGTGGCAACTTAGCGGAGGTGGGGCTTGATCCAGCAACCTTCTGAGTACAAATGCAGTACCTAAACCACTTAGATGCAATTTCTTCATTATTACTTTTTGACTCCACAGTACTTTCTTTCTTTCTTTCTGTCTTTCTTTCCTTTTATTTGTTTATTTATTAATTAATTAATTTATTTACTTATGTTTATTTATTTATGTATTTATTTTTTTATTTGTATGTTCATTTATTTATTTATTTGTTAATTTATTTATTTGATTATTTGTTAATTTATTTATTTATCTGTTTATTTATTTGTTTATTTAACTATTTATTTATTTGATTATTTTTTAATTTATTTGTTTATCTGTTTATTAATTTGTTTATTTAACTATTTATTTATGTATTTGATTATTTGTTAATTTATTTGTTTGTTTATTTATTTATTTGTTTACTTATTTATTTAAATTTATCTGTTTATTCATTAATTTATTTGTTAATTTATGTATCTGTTTATTTATTTTGTCTGTTTACTTATTTATTTGTTTATTTGTTTATTAAACATGGATTTACTTGACTATATTCTAAGCTTGTTGTTTATTAGTAAACAGGGGATAACAGGGTTCGTGACTCTCCATGCGCTATACAGTACTCTATATGTACCAGACCGTTGCAGGTGAAAAGAAGCGGTTGCTCCTGCACACGTGTCACGACTCTCCTCAATCAGGACAGCGATAGTGGAGAACAGCAGGACGCTCGTTATCCGGCACCGACCGGCGGCCGTTACTCACCTACGGTCAGGAGCCGGACCCAGCGTGTACCAGCGACTCTAGAGGAGTGTGACGTTTCCCACCACAGTGCCCTCGACTCTGTCTCTGCTCTTCATTACCTGGTTACAGGCTAAATCAAGAGGCTGTTCTGGTACCACGCGGCCTAAAGTATGTAGACACCAGCGTGTGTAAGTGTTCCAGACACACTTACAGCTTAAGTGTGTCTAAATATATATCATTATATATCATATCATTATACGCTTGTAACTTTAAAGCTTTTTAGACTCTTTCTGTGTTTCGATGTGCGAAATCTGAGGTCCATTACGACGGGGTTTAATGGGTTTGACCTCAACCATTCTGAACGTATTTGGGATAAAGCTGCTTGTGAGCCAGCCGTTCCTCAAAAATGTTCCTTTTACCAAATGGGCACCAATTCTTAAAGAAGTACTTTAAAATGAGTTAGAAAGGCTTCTGGTATAAGAAGAGACTGTTATAGCGGCCAAACTGGAATTCGATTAGGACTGGAATGTCCACTAAGCTCATGGTCAGGCGTCCACATACTTTTGGCTGTCGTCTGTCCCAAATAGCGTCTTTGGAAGGTTGAAAGCTTGAAGCTTCCTTCACCTTCTTGTACAGGGCAGTTGTAGCCTAGTGGTTAAGGTACTGGACTAGTAATCAAAAGGTCGCTGGTTCAAGCCCCACCACTTCCAGGCTGCCACTGTTGGGCCCTTGAGCGAGGCCCTTAACCCTCAATTGCTCAGACTGTACACTGTCACAGTGCTGTAACCCACCACAAATCCCACCAGGGGAGACGACGCCTAAGAAAACAACCCTGCAGCGCCGAGTGTCATAACTGTTTCCGTGGTTTTATAACCACCGCCGCGCCTCGGCTAACAGCTAACAGATCGCTCTGAGCGCCAGGTGTCATGAATACGAAGGGGCCTCGTCCCAATCCTCTTTACTAACAGGACAGTGATGGTCACAGCACGTCTGTAATTCCTCTCCAAGGTTCTGTTCTCGATTTTATTATAATAGGGTGCGATCTAGGGATCCAGGGTTCGAATCTCGGTGGAATCTCTTCATAGGACAACACACACCCACAAGTTTCTTATTAAAAATATTTATTATTATTATTATTATTATTATAAAATTGTTTTTATTATAAAAACTACTATCACTGCTAAAACTATTATTATTATTATTATTATTATTATTATTATTTTTGTTATTATAAAATTATTAACACTACTAAAGCTATTATTATTATTATTATCTTTTTTATTATTATACGATTATTTTATTACAAAACTATTAACACTACTAAAACTATTATTATTATTATTATAAAATTATTTTTATTATAAAAACTATTAACACTACTAAAATTATTATTATTATTGTTATTATTATTATTAATAAATGTTTATTATTATTATACAATTATTTTTATTATAAAAACTATTAACACTACAAAAATTATTATTATTATTATTATTATTATTATTATTACTAATAAATGTTTATTATTATTATACAATTATTTTTATTATAAAAACTATTAACACTACTAAAACTAATATTATTATTATTATAAAATTATTTTTATTCTAAAAACTATTAACACTATTGAAACTATTATTATTATTGTTTTTAAAAATTTTATTCTTAAAAATGTTAACACTACTAAAACTTTTATTATTATTATCAGTAATGTTATTAATATTATTATTATTATTATTATTATTATAAAATTATTTTTATTCTAAAAACTATTAACACTATTGAAACTATTATTATTATTGTTTTTAAAAATTTTATTCTTAAAAATGTTAACACTACTAAAACTATTATTATTATTATCAGTAATGTTATTAATATTATTATTATTATTATTATTATTATTATTATTATTATTATTATAAAATTATTTTTATTCTAAAAACTACTACCACTGCTAAAACTTTGTTATTATTATTATTATAATTATAATTATTATTTATAATGATAATTCCGTAATGGATTCACGTCCAGTCTGTTGTGTAGTGCTGATATTATTTGATATCAAGCTTGATATAGAGATCTGTATGGCACATGAAGAGTCACGCACTGATCCCCATTAATCCCCGTCTCCGTGCAGTGCCATCGACCAGCCAGCAGAGGTCGTAACTGCAGCAGTTATGAGGAATCCCTCCAGCACTCCCACCCTCAGACGAGCCGATCATTGTCTGTATAAGCGCCTGGTCGACTGGTAGCAAAGCTGAAGTGCTCCCCATAGTTTTATTAATATGTGACAATTAATCAAGCCCCACACACGCACGCACGTTTATTTCTAATAAGTTAATACACTATAATTGTGTAAATAAGCCCCTCTGTACGTTCCGTGAGTCTGAACTCCTGTCATGCGTAGCGTTTCTCTTTTTTCTCCACATTTCTTTTCCTGTTCAGCTGAGTTGAACCAGTTCCTGTTTTGTCCAGAATTATCATTCGTTAAGTAACAGACACGCAGGTGTGAAACTGCTGCTACTGACCGAACCGCCGAAAACACACACCGCTACACGCTTCCTGTCAGAGGAGACAATAAAAGCCAAACCAAATCATCCACACAGAGAGAACCGAGACTAAAAAGCACAACACGGATTAATATAAACCACAGTTCTGAAAAAGTTGGGACGTTTCGTAATGGGAACTTACGCTATTGTGCAGAAACAACGTTCACGACTTCGAGTTCTTTATGAGTCTATTGTGGATTTTCTCAAAATTTACAGGATAAAAAATATACAAACCACATTTCCAGAAAAGTTGTGACATTATAAAATGCTATAAAAACGAGATTTAATTTTGTTGGTTTGTTCGGACAAAAACACAACATAAAAATGTTTTAAATGTTTTTAATAGAAAACATTATTATTATTAGAGATAGTAGCAGTATTTGTATTATTATTACAACTATAAAAATATTATTATTATTAATATTTCAATATTATTATTATCATTTCAATTATTATTATTATTATTATTTCAATTATTATTATTATTTCAATTATTGTTATTTTTATTAATATTTCAATATTATTATTATCATTTCAATTATTATTATTATTATTATTTCAATTATTATTATTACTATTATTATTATTACTGTTTTTATTATTATTATTATTTGTTATTATTATTTATTATTTTTTTATTTTATTATTATTATTATTTATTATTATTATTACTGTTTTTATTATTATTATTATTTGTTATTATTATTTATTATTTTTTTATTTTATTATTATTATTATTTATTATTATTATTACTGTTTTTATCATTATTATTATTATTATTAATATAATAATAATAATAATAATAATTAATATTATTATTATATTACTTTTATTATTATTATTATTATTATTATTATTTAGCCTTTTATTTCAATTCGTACAACAAACAAACCAAATATGGAGGTGAAGAATTTCTGCTCGATATTATTTACAGGAGTAAAACACGTTTAATTTTCATCTCAGAGATTAAATCAACTCATCAGCCTTGAAAAACTAACAAATTAATCAAACAAAACCACACGACTGTCGCATGTTCTCACTAATTCTTGTTCATTTTTCTATACTGCAGTAGAGAACCTGACCATACCCCCCCCACACTACACCTCCTAACACCCTCAGTATACCCCCTACTACACCCCCTCCCACACCCTCACTATACCCCCCACTACACCCCCCTACACCCTCACTATACCCCCCACTACACCCCCCACACCCTCACTATACCCCCTGCACCCCCACACTCACATTTCTCTGTATTACTGCTGCTTTATCTTTCACAACGTTCAGGATTTAATAGAAAGTGCCCACGCTGTACCCTCGCTCACATCATTGACCCATTCACTTATCTCCGCTAATGCAGCGGCAATTAGCTTTCTAGCCATTTAGCCGTCTTTATCCGCTGTAATGTGGCTCTAATGAACTCAACTCAACTCCACAACGCTACAACTCGTCGTGTCGCTGTGCAAGTACTCACCTGTAACGCAAAAGCATGCAGACACGTTCCAATTGAACACACCGGTCAATCACTTTTTTTACATTTTGTATATATAGATGCATTTTCTCAGTTTTTCTACCAATTTAGTCATAGCCAGTTCCTCTTCCGCTGCTGGAGACCCTGATGGTGTACGAGAAGAGTATATTCGGCTTCCTCCGACTAGGCGCGCTCCACCGGCCTCTCTGATTCGCCCGTAATTCAGTAATTAGGCACGCCTCGGGCTACTAACCAGGGTCCTCGAAGACCACACCCACTTTTTAGTCCCGTCTTTTCCCACCCAGCAGACTAGTGGCCCGATTTTGTCTGCTGCACCGTCTGCACTTTCCAATTGTGGCTGCTAGTGGGCGCCCAGCCGACCGGTATTACAATCTTCTAGCACTTTATTAGGAACACCCATCTCCCATGTAACATACTTTGATTATTTTGAGGTACATGTGCCATACAAATAACATTTTGGGTATACAAATACCGACTGTAGCTCATCTTTTGCTGTTTCTTAGTAAAAAATAAAACAGAGGACCCTCACTGACATTGGTTTGAATGGTTCGAGAGCGTCAAACTCAAGCGCCTCAATAATCAGCCTCGTAAAGTTCGATGTCGTTTAGATTTTGCTCTCATTAGGCAGCAGGCAGCTCACCAGGTTTGGCGTATGATAAATAAACAGCCGTGATTTAATCGGAACGTAAAAATTACTGCTGAAATCGTCAGCAGAAGTGAAAAGGGAATTACGCAACAGCGACAATTTCTGCGGCGGACGCTGAACAATGCGTCCAACAGCAGCCGCGTTCCAGGTGAACTGTTCGATATAAACACATCCGGTTATTTGCAGAAGCGTGAACCGCAGGGCCCAGGGGAACCTGCAGCGCAGAGGAACTTCCTGCACCATCACATAACTGGAACAAGAACTCGGTATTTTAAGTAAAAGGGAACCCTTCCAGGAACCGGCGCGCCCTGAGAACGGGTGCAGCGATAACTGAAGCCAATATGGTCGAACCTACAACCTACTGACTTTCAGTCTGACTGCAGGCTGAGATCTTATCAGTCTTCAAAGCATCGTGATACTATCACAGAACAACCCAGTGATCTCTATACATCCTACACCCTCGAGAAGAGGGCGTGTCTAAATCCTTAGATCCCTTAAAATGCTCCCACTGAGGCGCCTCAATTCCGAGTGAGGATCTGACTGAATGACGAGGGAGCGTCTAAGTAGAGCGTCTAAATAATCTGCCTCATGAGTTTGATGTCTTGTTAGATCCTCTCTACTGAGGCACCAGGTTTTCAGACAGACCCTAAGAATGAGCTGGACTAACCTCATGGGCAGCCAACCATCACAAAGTCATGACGTTACTAATAGCAATAAGGTTCTGAAACTCTCAGTGACTCTTAGATGAAACCTTGGCGCTGTCCTCCTCTGCTCATCTAGCTGACATGACGAGATCATGCCGACCATTTCTGGTCCAAACACTGGTCATCTTTCGCGACTGGACTACTGCGTCTCCTTCCTGGCCGGTGCCCCTATGTCCACTATCAAACCCCAGCAACTGATTCTAAATGCGGCTGCTCATCTGGTCTGGTCTGATCTTCAACCATCCCAAACGCAGTCGCGTCAACACCCAACGTCTGCGTTCTCTCTCTAAAAGCCAGAAATGGAACTTAAGAGAACTCATAAACGTCCGAGCTCGTCTTGGTCCTTCACCCAGAATTCAAGGAAGACGAGCATCGAGGCTCCTCCCTGTACCAGCACCCAAGTGGTGGGACAAAAGACGGTTAAAGACCTTCATCACCTCGTTACTGAGCACTGAAGCTGAGAACTAGCCTGCGCTTTCTAACCTTCTACACTATCCATTTAAAATATATAAATCTTCTACCTATACAACCTTTGGCTAAATGCTAAATGGCAAAAATGTAAATGTAATGTAAATATTATGACTAAAGCCCGACCTAATTCACAGCCAGGAAATGAGCGTGAAATTCAAAAACTTGAATGTCTGTGTTTAGTGATTTAACGTTTTCTATTCGTGCTGCGTTCAAGTGCGTCACGTTTACTGGTTAATCTGCACTATGAGACGTCCTAGCGACCCTACGGCAATTCAGTTAGTGATCGCTTAGTCAAAACGTCCAAGATGTTAAAGTCTAACGCCTAGTTCACACTACGCGATTTTTGCCCCGATTTTCGCTATCTACGTGGCTGCTGGATGTGGCAGCTCGGAGGCAACTCGGGGTTCACTCAGGGGTCGAAACTCGGCTCTCGATCGCTGTGTGTGAACGACTCGATCCGAGCGGTTCGCAGAGCTCTCGCAGACTCAAGAAGAATATCTAGCATGTTATATATCTGGACCAGTCGCTGACAGGTCGCTGCTAGATGTGGCAGATCGGAAGCAACTTGGCATTCGCTCGGGGCTCGAAACTGGATGTTCTAGGTTTACATTCAACTATTAATGTAGTTGTGCTGTGCTGTGTATAGTAGCTTCTATTTATTTTATCATTTAATGGCACTTTTCTTTAAAAACTCAAAAATTTTATTCTGGGTCATGAGTTTTGCCACCTGTGGAAGGAAGAACCATAAAAACTCTTGACCTACCTTCATCTACAGTAAAAAAAAAAAAAATAACCAGAATAAATAATAATAATTAGAATGACGACGTTATTATATAATAATTCGATTTAATTGCCGAGGAAAGTCGGAGGAAGTGAAAAGTTGGGAGATAATAAGCTCGACTTTGATCTCTGTCGGAATCAAAGGAATGCAAATGTATACAAATGTGCGCTGTTTTACCTCCGACTGAACTATAAAATAAATAAATAATAAATATATAAATCAGATCAAGGAATCTGAGAGCGTTTCCTCATTCTGAATCTCTTCAGATCCTCTCAGGAGCGAGTAGTGAACCTCAGTCCTTCATATTTCTGATTAGATAAAAGAAACGACGTTATTTTGTTGATATGAAGATTCGGTAACCCTCTGAAACCTTATTTCTACACTCACTGTCCATGTTATCAGCTCTACTTACCACATAGAAGCACTTTGTAGTTCTACAATTACTGACTGTAGTTTATCTGTTTCTCTGAATGCTTTGTTACCCCCTTTCATGCTGTTCTTCAATGGTCAGGACCCCCACAGAGCGGGTATTATTTGCAGTGACACTGACATGGTGGTGGTGTGTTAGTGTGTGTTGTGCTGGTATGAGTGAATCAGACACAGCAGCGCTGCTGGAGGTTTTAGATACCGTGTCCACTCACTGTCCACTCTATTAGACACTCCTTCCTAGTCGGTCCACCTTGTAGATGTAAAGTCAGAGACGATCGCTCATCTATTGCTGCTGTTTGAGTCGGTCATCTTCTAGACCTTCATCAGTGGTCACAGGACGCTGCCCACGGGGCGCTGTTGGCTGGATATTTTCGGTTGGTGGACTATTCTCAGTCCAGCAGTGACAGTGAGGTGTTTAAAAACTGCTGTGTCTGATCCACTCATACCAGCACAACACACACTAACACACCACCACCATGTCAGTGTCACTGCAGTGCTGAGAATCATCCACCACCTAAATAATACCTGCTCTGTGGTGGTCCTGTGGGGGTCCTGACCATTGAAGAACAGGGTGAAAGTGGGCTAACAAAGCATGTAGAGAAACAGATGGACAGATGGATAGTGAGTGTAGAA
>NC_085993.1:1937500-1947500 GCF_030014385.1 Trichomycterus rosablanca | reverse complement strand
CTAAGCTACCACCATCCCAAAATAAACAAATAAACAAATATTATAGTTGTTTTTATTTCCAGACACATTTCATTTGTAGCACGTTGGCAAATCTGCTGAAGTTGGTGTTGCATAGCACCATGGAATCACCGGGTTTGAACCCTTTCTTTGGCCAATGTCAGTAAAGAGTTCGGAATGTTCTCCCTGCCGAACATCGTGCAAAAAATTGGGTGAAAGGGGGTACCTTTGCAAAAAAAAATAACCTTTCAGTATCTAAAAGTTTCTTCTTTACAAGGGAAACAACTGCCAAGTTCCAAACTTAAAATTAAGGTGCCAGAAAACAATATTTAAATAATTTAAATAATTATTAAATTCATAATTTAACTAATAAATAAATAATAAAATAATAATAACCATAATAATTATTAATATATTAATATATATTATTATATAAGTAAATTACATATTATATATTATAATAACAAATAATAATAATAATAAATAACGATTGTTGTATTAATATATGACATATTATAATATTACTAATTGTTTAATTAATAATTAAAATGTAAATAATTAAATAATTAAATAATAACCATAATAATAATAATTATATATATATATATATATATATATATATATATATATATATATATATATATATATATATATATATATCCCATATGTGTATATTAATATATAATATTATATGTAATATAACATATTAATATTTTATAATAACAAAAATAATAATAATTATTATTGTTATCATTATTATCTTTTTTAGTATATTACTATTTAACATTAAATATTATTACTATTATTTACAAATTACATACATATACAGTATATATATATATATATATATATATATATATATATATATATATATATATATATATATATATATAAATAAATCATTACTAGAAGTAATATTAAATATTAATATTATATAATAACACTAACAACAATGACAATAATAATAATAATAATAATAATAATAATAATACTGGGGGTGAAACTGGGCACGGTGGAGACGGACCCTGGCAAAGGCGTCAGCAGTCATGAAGAACCCGTTCCACCCATCCCATAAAACCCTACAACTCTGGACTTGTGGGTTTGTCTACAGTAGTGGTGCCCAAACTCAATCATCTGCAAGAAGAGGTTTGAACCTAAACTCTTCATCTTAAATTTTACAGATCAGGTTTTTTCTGTGAAGATGAACGACAGCACACAAGCCCAAGATCAACCAGCGCAAAGCCGAGCCACGCCTAAAGCGATATAAAGCACACCACCATAGAACTATGGAGCAATCTAGTACAGCTTCACTGTTTATCAAAAGTTTGGGTTCCTCGGTTCCTGGGGTTATCGTGTAACGTGGTGAACCCTGCAGCTGGCACCAGCTATCAGAGCTGCGCCAACGAAACCAATCAACACGTCCAGACCAATCAGAAACGAGACCCGGATGGAGGGGCGATAAAGAGCCGGCGTGTAACCGGAGACGCTGCTGATGAATTCACACCGGCGCTCGTGTGGGTTAGAGATCACACGTCCACGCTGGGTCCAAGCGGGGTACATGTGCCAACCTAACGCTGCATATCAGTAACATACGAGACCCCCCGCGTCTCATTTTACTCCAGAGTACCAGGGAGTGGTGCAGGACAGTGAGCACCCGGCCTGCGGGATTCGAGCCAAACCTCATGGTCCTTCATCTAGGATTTCCCTGAAACTCTGAGCCTCAAGCTGCTAAGATGCCACCTGCAGAGATTCATTTCACACTTAATCCCAGACTGATGCCAATCTGCCAGCAGCTGGTACTTATCGACGTGCCCCCGGACTAATCATACTAATGTGCTGCTGAAGGAATCTGCACACGAGCTTCCTCAATCAGAGCATCTCCAAAACTGCAGCTCTTGTGGGGTGTGTCCTGGTCTGCAGTGGTCAGTATCTATCAAAAGTGGTAAACCGGCGACAGGGTCATGGGCGGCCAAGGCTCATCGAAGCACATGGGGAGCGACGGCTGGCCCGTGTGGTCCGATCCAACAGTGAGGAAAGAAATTAAAATAAAAAACGACTAGAGAAGTAAAAGAAACTAACAGTTGATATTTCATCATTTCTGCTCGTGGCTCAGAGTGTAAACAGAATCTCTTATCTCTGTATCTCTTATCTCTGTATCGCTGTAACGCTCTTCTCTATTCTGGATTTTTTAGGTGATAGTTTGAGTTGTTTTATCCTCTTGCTGATTGATGCAGCTTTACGTTTTCCCAGCAGAGGAAATCTGGGCCCACGCACATCATCCTTTAATATCTGCTTCAGCTCGCCGTATCCCTCCCTCCCAAAGCTCTCATGTACCGACGGAACGCCGCAGATGAACAGACGAGCAGACGAGACGCCTTTTGAATTTTGGCCGGTCTCAACTTCCCAGCAAGGCAACGTTACTTAAAATATTAAAAAAATAAAAAAATAAATACAATAATAAATATACAAAAATAAATAAACAAATTCAATAAAAAATAAATAAATAAAAAAATAACAAAAATAAATAATAATAATAATAAATAAATTAATTAATTAAAAAATAATTAAAAAATAAAAAATGAATGAATAAATAAAAACAAAAATAAATAACAAATAAATAAAATAAATAAAAACAATAATAAATAAAATAAATAAAAATAAAAAATAAATAAATAAATAAAAACAATAATAAATAAAATAAATAAAAATAAATAAATAAATAAAAACAATAATACACAATAAATAAATAAACAAATAAAAACAATAAAAAATTAATAAATAAGTAAAAACAATAATAAAAAAATTAAAAAATAAATAAATAGGGTTTGGAGGGAATTTTTACACTGCACTGTACGGTGAAGCAGGTAATCATTTCAGATTCATGATCTGGACGAAGCCCTGACCTTAACCCTACTAACCAAACACCTTTGGGATGTATTGGAAGGTCAACTGTGAGCTGGGGCTCATCACTCAAGAGTCGTTTGAAAAAAAACGTCCAACGAGCTCATCATCAAGTGTCCACATACTTTAGGTCATACAATGTACCGTATTTAGGCGTCGCTCCAGCGGATCTGGTCCTCGCACCAGGCTTGGCCAATTTTGTCCAGGCAGACGCCCGACCGGCCGATAGCACAGCCGAGATTCCAATTCATGTGTTTCAGCCACGACAGTTCCTAACAAGTGTAATAAATCAATTACAGTTTAGGAAAGGACCTGTCCTGCTCCAGCATGACTGCACCCCTTACATGAAGAAAAGCCCTACTCAACAGCTCTGGGATGAACCGGAACACCTACATCAGTTCCCAGCCATACGAATGCTGTCATCTTTTGACTGAGCGGGCACAAGTTCCCACACACAGACCCACTCCAAAGTCTTGTGAGAAGCTTCTCAGAGGAGCGGCTGTTGTTCTAGCTGAAAAGATCACACTACTACACCTTTGGGATGTATTGGAAGGTCAACTGTGAGCTAGGCCTCGTTATCCAACATCAAGCTCGTGCTCAGGAGTCCAAATACTTTAGACCATATAATGTTGGTTTATTATTTTTAACATTCAACACCCAGCGTAATTGACATGATGTACTCGGACTAAAGAGCGGTCAGATGCTCGGCCGCCTACCTCGTGCTCAAGGACGCTACACGACCAGAGAATGTGAAGATATTAAACAGGAGTACGACACAAAACGAGACGAGGCATTCACAATTCAATTCAAAACCTTGGTGCTTTTTAAAGAACCGACCGCGTTTTCACCAGATTTTGAGTGCTGATGACAATGGGCGTGGCACAACATAAGTAAACAGAACTAACACAGTGGAAAAGCATGTACTCTATACTGCCAAAAGTATTCACTCACCCATCCAAATGATTGAATTCAGGTGTTCCGATCACTTCCATGGCCACAGGTGTATAAAACCGAGCACCTCGGCATGCAGACTGCTTCTACACACATTAGTGAAAGAACGGGTCGCTCTCAGGAGCTCAGTGAATTCCAGCGTGGTACCGTGATGCCACCTGTGCAACAAGTCCAGTGGTGAAATTTCCTCACTACTAAATATTCCACAGTCGACCGTCAGTGCTATTATAACAAAGTGGAAGCGATTGGGAACGACAGCAACTCAGCCACCGAGTGTTACCACGTAAAATGACAGGGCGGGTCAGCGGATGCTGAGGAACATAGTGCACAGAGGTCACCAACTTTCTGCAGAGTCCATCACTACAGACCTCCAAACTTCATGTGGCCTTCAGATCAGCTCAGGAACAGCGTGTAGAGCTTCATGGAACGGGTCTCCATGGCCGAGCAACTGCATCCAAACCTCATATCACAGAGCGCAATGCAAAGTGTCGGATGCAGTGGTGTAAAGCACGCCGCCACTGGACTCTAGAGCAGTGCAGACGTGTTCTCTGGAGTGACGAATCACGCTTCTCCGTCTGGCGATCAGATGGACGAGTCTGGGTTTGGCGGTTGCCGGGGGAACGGTACCTGTCTGACTGTATTGTGCCGAGTGTAAAGTGTGGTGGAGGGGGGATTATGGTGTGGGGGTGTTTTTCAGGAGTCGGGCTCGGCCCCTTAGTTCCAGTGAAAGGAACTCTTAATGCTTCAGCACACCAAGAGATTCTGGACAATTTCATGCTCCCGACTCTGTGGGAACAGTTTGGGGATGGCCCCTTCCTGTTCCAACATGACCGCGCACCAGTGCACAAAGCACAAGCTCCATAAAGACGTGGATGAGCCAGTTTGGTGTGGAAGAACTTGCCGGTCCTGACCTCAACCTGATAGATAGAACACCTTTGGGATGAATTAGAGCGGAGACTGTGAGCCGGGCCTTCTTGTCCAACATCAGTGTCCGACCTCACGAATGCGCTTCTGGAAGAATGGTCAAAAATTCCCATAAACACACTCCTAAACCTTGTGGAATGCCTTCCCAGAGGAGCTGAAGCTGTTATAGCTGCAAAGGGTCGCCCAATTTGCTCTCCGTCGTACTTAAACGTTATTATGGATAAAAGCGTCTGCAAAATGCCACAAATGTAAAAGTAACTGTGACTACTCTTCCATTAAAAGAGGAACACGAGTGGCACTGTACACTGCCGAGCAAGCTTAACGTCTCTCGAGCTCAGAGCTCACCGTGCTGGAACTGGAACACTCTCTGAATTCGAATCTAATTCGGATTCGAATCGCCCACCAGTCCGCTGGGTGGGAAAAGACGGGACTAAAAAGTCCTCACAAGCCAATCCACCGAAGTACGGAGGAGCGCGCACCTCCTCGTTCACCATGGGGGTCTCCAGTGGGAGAGGAAGAGGAAACAAAGGTGGAACAAAGTCCGTCCTTCAAACCCGTCGCCCTAAAACCTTAAGAGCGGCTTCTTATGGACAGAAAGTGGAAGGACGGATCCGTCTCAGATCAATAAACACATGAAGGGTGCTAACGGCGCCTCCCGAGCGCTCCCGAATCACAGAGCACAAAGAAGTACAATTTATTTCAGTCACATGTTTACAGCCGCCCGTACTAATAACAAAGGACCAGATTTTATATTTTTATTTTATATTTTATTTGTACAGAACTGTTCACAAATCACAGCCGAGAAGCAAAAATAAAAATCAGGTTCTTTTCAGCATCACTTCTTCTGCTCCTAAGCAACGGAGCTTTCAGAGCAACCGGCTGCAGAGGAACCCCACCGTCGCCTCGGCCGTCAGGGACAATCGCCTAAAATTACAGGCATGACTAGAGCTGGGCGATATGACGGTACATTCGGTATACCGTCTTCGATTGCTCGTACGGTATGGATTCATCATATACCGCCATACCGTAGCCCAGTTAATACAACAGCTGTAGCTTCAATAGGCAGCAAATCATATAATATCGTTCGCCACTAAAAGCGCTATGGAGCGCCGTGCAGATCAAGGGTGTGTTCGAAAACCTACATAGACGCATTTTACGTCGTCCTACGCGCTCCCAAGAATGAGGCTGTTCGAAATCCTAGATGCCTTAATAAGCTGTCTAGTTAAGCATCTTAAAATTTCAATGTTATTTTGGCTCAAGAACGAGTGAGCATCGGAAGCGTCCTTAGTGATCAAGGCAATCCCAGCATTCAGTGCGGCAGCTCTTCTCTCACAGAAAAATAAGAAATACATGGCGGACGGTGCAGGGAAAAGAACGGAGTTATTTTCGAACATTAATAAATTATTATTGATTTTTAACTTGTATAAATGTGCACAAGTGTTTTTATTTGCACGTTCGGGCTTGTCAGCGAATCTAACCGTTTTCGGTACACGAGATGTTAGTTGACATGCTAGCGCTCTGTGCCACCCCATCCCATTGTTCAAATGGCAAGATGCTAAGTGTTAGCTTAGTAAGCGAAACCCGATGGAATCGCTGTCTAAGTAGTGCGCTCGAATAACCCGACTCATAAGTCATTGACTTATTAGAATCCTCTCTACTGAGGCAGCTGCCCGTGTAGGCAGTAAGACAGCGAGGCGGCTCCCTACGTTTTCAAACACATCCTAAGTAGTCAGATGAGAGAGGCTTCCTCAATATGGTGGAAAGAAATAAACAAAAACAGATGGAGGATGAAGAGAGGAGGACCAAATATGCACCGGAAGAACCTGCCAAAGAAATGAGGCGTGTGGGCAGTTTAGAACAGACTAAAACACTTTACGCTGAACGGTCTGTCGAGCCATGGATGTTACAAACGACGACGTTAAGAACGCAGTAACGAGACACGTACGCAAGGACACGATTCCTCTATAGACCGTCGAGAAATAGCGATAATTAAAACTCCAGGTTTTTCTTACGGAGTGAAAATAATTCAGGTCAGTCAATAAACCAACGTTATAAGTGACCTGGATACGGAGAGATTTACAATCGTCCAGCTTTCTACAACAGACCTGTGGTCAAGTTGTACAGTGGAGTTTACAAACATGGTTTTATTTGTTAAAGAGAGAGCTCAGGGTAATTGCATAATGCTTAAATATTAAATAAACAATAAAAATTGTATTTATTGTACCTTTTTCACACGTCCTGATTCCATCATATATTGTGTCATTTTGTGGGGCTGAGCAAAGCTTATAGTCCTCAAAACCTTCATTATACACTCGCTCGTCTGCCTTCACACACACATGAACTTGAGTGACTCCCATTCTTAATCCACAGGGTTTAATATGATGTCGCCACCCTTACAGCTATAACAGCTTCAACTCCTCTGGGAAGGCTTTCCACAAGGTTTAGGAGTGTGTTTATGGGAATTTTTGACCATTCTTCCAGAAGCGCATTTGTGAGGTCAGACACTGACGTTGGACGAGAAGGCCTGGCTCACAGTCTCCGCTCTAATTCATCCCAAAGGTGTTCTATCTATCGGGTTGAGGTCAGGACTCTGTGCAGGCCAGTCAAGTTCTTCCACACCAAACTGGCTCATCCACGTCTTTATGGAGCTTGTGCTTTGTGCACTGGTGCGCGGTCATGTTGGAACAGGAAGGGGCCATCCCCAAACTGTTCCCACAGAGTCGGGAGCATGAAATTGTCCAGAATCTCTTGGTGTGCTGAAGCATTAAGAGTTCCTTTCACTTGAACTCAGGGGTCGAGCCCGACTCCTGAAAAACACCCCCACACCATAATCCCCCCTCCACCACACTTTACACTCGGCACAATACAGTCAGACAGGTACCGTTCCCCCGGCAACCGCCAAACCCAGACTCGTCCATCGGATCGCCAGACGGAGAAGCGTGATCCGTCACTCCAGAGAACACGTCTGCACTGCTCTAGAGTCCAGTGGCGGCGTGCTTTACACCACTGCATCCGACACTTTGCATTGAGCTTGCTATATATTTAGTAGTGAGGAAATTTCACGACCAGACTTGTTGCACAGGTGGCATCACGGTACCACGCTGGAATTCACTGAGCTCCTGAGAGCGACCCGTTCTTTCACTAATGTGTGTAGAAGCAGTCTGCATGCCGAGGTGCTCGGTTTTATACACCTGTGGCCATGGAAGTGATCGAAACACCTGAATTCAATTATTTGGATGGTGAGTGAATACTTTTGGCAATATAGAGTACATGCAGAAATTATAATGTTTTATATTCTATGTACGTATGATGGTAAAGTCAGCCACAGACGTATAAAAAGTTCCAGTTATACAAATAAAACACACCGTGATGAACCGTGAAAAATACCCTGATACCCCTACACAGACCCGGTCTTGTTTGATACGGTTCCTGTTTACTTCTGATGCTGATAAAGTTTCGCTCTGAAGCATCTGATGGTGTTTACAAACGATCAGCGGGTCCGCGGGGGGTACGGGCGACCGGCGGCTGTCGGTCATCGACGGTCGAGCTCCGCGGAGGATCGCCCAGGGATCTGGAGACGCCACGCGACCACGACGGATCAAAACCCTGACATGATGCAAAGCCGTCCGATTCTATTTGATTCGTCCTCGTGCCGATACGCGACCGTCGCCGCGCGTCTGACTTCTCTTAGCGTTCGCCGCTAAGCGGCACCCCGAGTCACGGGGGAGCTTCCGGAACTCACAACAACAACAAGAAGAAGCGGAGGAAGATCTGATCCGAGATCTGAGAAGCTTCGCTAAATTAAAGTTTTTACGGTTTTGATAAACACGCCGGAAAGCGAATCGGACGCGGCCTTGTCGTCTGATTAGCATCGGCGGTGTTAGCCATGCTTATTAGCTTAATACGAGCTTAACTGTCTTTCTGGAGGGAGGATAGCGGCGCCTGGGGACGCTCACCTGATAAATAATACAAATAAAAAATAAATAAACGCTACAGGCCGATTAATCACGCTGATGAGCGGCTGCCCGTTTGTAGCTCATCTTATCAGCGCTGAACGATCGTCCTCCCAACCACAGAGTCTCAGCGTATCAGATAATATCATAAAACAGTTTGAGCTTATCTACGCCCCGCCCCGGCGAGAGAATGGATTGATTTAGTAGGCAAATATCCCTCAGATGTGCCGTGGACGGTTGGTGACGGTTGGCATCAGAATCCCATCCGACCGGTTCGGCATCATCGTTTAATGCGCTGCCCGAATCGCTGATCGCTCATCGCCCTGCGTTCACACCAGAAGCGTCGTCGTCGCCCGTGGGCGTTCGGTTAGCGTGGTTTTACTGACGGCAAGCGAATGTCGTGGCGGTACAGCGGTACTTTACTGGACGTGTTTCCAACATGCGCTCGTCAGGCTCTACAATATGACACAATATACTGTGCACCGATCAGCCTAAACATTAAAACCACCTCCTGTCCATGTTATCAGCTCCACTTACCATATAGGAGCACTTTGTAGTTCTACAATTACTGACTGTAGTCCATCTGTTTCATGGTGTTCTTCAATGGTCAGGACCCCCACAGGACCTCCAAAGAGCAGGTATTATTTAGGTGGTGGATCATTCTCAGCACTGCAGTGACACTGACATGGTGGTGGTGTGTTAGTGTGTGTTGTGCTGGTACGAGTGGATCGGACACAGCAGCGCTGCTGGAGTTTTTAAACACCTCACTGTCACTGCTGGACTGAGAATGGTCCACCAACCAAAAATATCCAGCCAACAGCGCCCCGTGGGCAGCGTCCTGTGCCCACTGATGAAGGTCTAGAAGATGAGCGACTCAAACAGCAGCAATAGATGAGCGATCGTCTCTGACTTTACATCTACAAGGTGGACCGACTAGGTAGGAGTGTCTAATATAGTGGACAGTGAGTGGACACGGTGTTTAAAAACTCCAGCAGCGCTGCTGTGTCTGATCCACTCATACCAGCACAACACACACTAACACACCACCACCATGTCAGTGTCACTGCAGTGCTGAGAATGATCCACCACCTAAATAATACCTGCTCTGTGGTGGTCCAGTGGGGGTCCTGACCATTGAAAAACAGCATGAAAGGGGGGTAACAAAGCATGTAGAGAAACAGATGGACTACAGTCAGTAAGTGTAGAACTACAAAGTGCTTCTATATGGTAAGTGGAGCTGATAAAATGGACAGTGAGTGTAGAAACAAGGAGGT
>NC_085993.1:1920000-1932500 GCF_030014385.1 Trichomycterus rosablanca | reverse complement strand
AACGCGATTAAAAATAATAGTGCCGTTAACGCAAATTCTAGTTAATGTTGAGACTTGACTGGTAGAACTACAACGCTCGGTTACATTATGTTAACAAACCGCAAATGAAAAACGGTGGCAAGTCCGACATTAAAACGTCGGACTTGCCACCGTTTTTCATTTGCGGTTTGTTAACATAATGTAACCGAGCGTTGTAGTGATGCACTTATAAAGAAATAAATACACGCTATATTCACAAGTTGTCGGGAGCAGAACACTTTTATTAACTTATTCTGTTAATGTACCAAATACCGGAAAGCTGAGTCAAGCACGTTAGTCCATGCACTATGGAAGCCCCAAAGGGTCAAAACACACTCACTTCGTGTAGAAACGGCCATCAAACCATTGTCACAATACAACCACAGAAAAGTCTGTTACAATAACTACGCCTTATCCCACCTAAAGCACCGCTGATCTACAATGTTTGCTGATGGAGAAATTCTAACCTACAATCTGACATTTACTGCCTAGTATGTGAGTGAATAAAACTCCCTTACAGTTTTCTCTTGTCCCAGCAGTTTTTAACATCAGTACATTTAGCATAAAATGTGTTCACCATTTTAATTGTAACATTTCACATAAAAATCTTTGTTTTCTATAACATTTACACAGATTTTTTTTAATGCGATTAATCGCGATTAACTATATGAAATTCTGAGATTAATCGCGATTAAAAAATTCAATCGTTTGACAGCCCTAATTTTTATTGATGTTCAACTGTTTGTAATTGTATCTCTCTGCCTCAAGAGTTTCTGGTGTTACTGGGCTGTCAACCCCACAAATTCACAACATCTGCTGGCACCAGTACATCCAGACCACCATGAACGTCCACCATCACCCACAATCAGAACGACCTGTTCACGTTCCGCTCGGTTCGAATAACGGCGATGAGCCGGCGGTAAACACGGCGGTGGTTAATATCCACTGTGAGAGAGCTGGCGGAGAGCATCATTACGCTAATCACAACAGCTTCATTACTCTAATCATTACACCCGGCCTTACGCGCCCTCCCCCCCCGCTGCCAGCTTGTTTGTGCCAGGCTCAGACCATCAACACCAAAAATAGTCCGGATGGACCGGCGGATTATAATATTAGTTTTTTATTCTTCTTTTAGCTTCTCCTGAATATAGAGAGCAGCCACGGCGGATCTGGTCCTCGTACCAGACTGGGCACGGTTTTTATGGTGATGCCCTTCCTGATGCCACCCTCCTATTTATATCCGGGCTTGGGACCTGCACTGAGAGCGCACTGATGAGTCAAGTGCACCTCCCACTGACTAATCTTTTATTTTTTTTAATTAATGGTCTGTTTTACCACTGCTTTATCCTGGTCAGGAAACACCCCGGACAGGTCGCCACTCCATCAAAGGGCAAACACACACACACACACTCCAATTCACCCGACTGCATGTCTTTGGACTGTGTGAGAAGACACATGGAGAACATGCAAACTCCACACAGAAAGGACCCAGAAAACGCCGCTCCATCTGGGAGTCGAACACAAGACCTTCTTGCCTGGGGGAGGCGACAGTGCTACCCACCGTGCCGCCCTATTTTTGTATTACAGTAGGACATCTGAGACCCGAGCTGCTCCGTGAGCTGAGATCAGGAGCTGGAGTGTAATGACCTGTACATACAGGGACGTGGTAATGATCAGGTGGGTGTTGATGGTGCACGACCTCGCCGTGCATCAGTGCCACGCCGCCTCATGAGCTGTTAATAACATCGTTTCCTTCGTCTAACGGAACGCGCCTGTTCACGCAGGAACGACGGAACCCTCAGACTCTGTAACGACGCTCTGTGGAAGCGTATCGTAGACGCCGCGCCCCACGCTGGGGTGGAAGAGCGCCAGAAATCCTCACGTTAATGGAAGCAGGTTTGTGTTAATGAGGCGAGCGACTCGGTACCGGATCACGCCGAATCGTCCCGTTAACGTTCCCTCGAAAAGCCGAGCGTGAGGCGAGTAAGATCTGATGATCCTATTATTGTTTTCTATAAACACCCCACACACACCTTTAAAATACGCTGCTCTGACCCAAACTACACAAATCAAAACAGCGTCTAGTCGTGATTTGATATACTTTTCCACATACTGACTTTCAACCGACATGAAATTTGCATTTAAAGTCATTCAGTTTTGATCAGTTTTCTTTCCACCCTGGACTGCATTTATCTACATCATGTCCACACCATAAATCCCCACACATACGATGTGTTCCAAACCCCAAACACACTATTACTGAATATTCATTCATTCATTTATTATTAGTCACGTCAGTTGGGTAAAACTAGCTGTAACACAGGAACACTCCCTAAACACGGCACTGTTTAAACATAAAAATAACCTAAATTATACTTTAACTTACTTACTTTACTTACTTTACATTTACTCACTTTATTTTTACTTACTTTATTTTTACTTACTTTAGTTAATTTACTTTTACTTACTTTATTTACTAATCTATTACTTACTTTAACTTATTTTACTTTAACTCACTTTACTTTTACTTACTTTATTTACTAATCTATTACTTACTTAAACTTATTTTACTTTAACTTACTTTAATTTTACTTTACTTTTACTTACATTAACTTACTTTACCTTAACTTGTAACTTGCTTAACTAATTTAACTTCCTTTGTTTTAACTGAATTTAACCTACTTTACTTTAATTTACTTTTACCTACAATAACTTACTTTACTTAAAACTTACTTTAACTAATTTTAACTAACTTAAACTAACTTTAACTTACTTTATCTGAACTAACTTTAACTAACTTTAACTAATTTTAACTTTAACTTACTTTACTTTAACTAACTTTAACTTAATTTACTTTAACGTACTTTATTTTAACTTTCTTAACTTTAACTTACTTTACTTTAACTAACTTTAACTTAATTTACTTTAACGTACTTTATTTTAACTTTCTTAACTTCAACTTACTTTAACTTACTTTATTTGAACTAACTTTAACTAACTTTAACTTACTTTACTTCAACTTACTTTACTTTAACTAACTTTAACTTAATTTACTTTAACTAACTTTAACTTAATTTACTTTAACGTACTTTATTTTAACTTTCTTAACTTTAACTTACTTTACTTTAACTAACTTTAACTTAATTTACTTTAACATACTTTATTTTAACTTTCTTAACTTCAACTTACTTTAACTTACTTTATTTGAACTAACTTTAACTAACTTTAACTTACTTTACTTTAACTTTCTTAACTTCAACTTACTTTAACTTACTTTATTTGAACTAACTTTAACTAACTTCAACTTACTTTATTTAAACTTAATTTAACTAACTATACTTTAACTTACTTTACTTACTTTACTTTAACTCACTCATGGATTTATTTATATTTATTAGAATTGTAACACCATGTTTTACACTTTGGTTCCATATACGACAGGTCAGGTAGTTACTGGTTACCCATGATTCATCAGTTTAGATTTATTGCCAGTTTTGTATCCTCAGTTCACCTCACTCATACGTCTTAGAACATGCAAACTCCACACAGAAAGGACCTAGATTGTCCAATAGGGAATCAAACCCAGGACCTTCTGGCTGTGAAACCAGATAGAAATAGGAGGGTGGAGTCAGGAAGCGTTTCTCTGAGTTTCAGAGCAGCTTCTGGTTTTACTGAATGACCCGGAGAGCGACGGACCGCAGCCAAACGCACCATCAGATTCATTCACTTAACGAGATGCTCTCCGTGAGTTAGCACACTGAGCAGTAAAAGCGGAAATTTTACATGTTCTCCCCGTATCTGCGCTGGTTTCCTCCAGGTGCTCCGGTTTCCTCCCACAGTCTAAAGACATGCAGTCAGGTTTTTGTGTGTGTGTGTGTGTGTGTGTGCCCTGTGATAAACTGGTGACCTGTCCGGAATGTTACCAGCCTTTCACCCAAAGAATCGGACCCACCGTGACCCTGACCAGGATATATCAGTGGAAGAACAGACATTGAACGAATGAATGAATGAATGAGTGTCCCACAGGCACATTCCAAAATCCTGTGAAAAGCCTTTCACTGCTTTGTGCCCTGTTATTAATGCCCACGGTTTTGGAATGGGCGTCCAGATACTTTTGACTAAAGCAGCTCTTAAGAAGCTTTTAAATCATTAATAAAACGTGATTACGCACTATAATAAAAACAGCAGGGCGCTTTTGCTCTATTCATATTATTTTCATCATTTTCCGTTAAAGACCGTTGACTGTTTGGGGGGTAACTGTCGCCATGGTTACATGTGCGTCAAGCATCAGCAACCCTCCAGCATCGCTCGGACCGGTTGCCAGGTTATACAGCGGATATAAAAAGTCCACACACCCCTGATACGACGGCAGGTTACCGTGATGGAAAAGAATCAGACCAAGATTAATCGTTTCGGAACTTTACCATCTTTAACGTGACCCGTCGGTACCATTCGATTAAAAAATGACCCGAATTTTTTTAGGATGGGGCGCGGGGCGGGGGGTAAATAAAAAATGCACAATAAGGGGTTGCATAAGTGTTCACACTCAGTGGATCTTCACCCACTCTTCCATGCAAAAGCGCGTCAGATCTGTCGGACTGCGAGGGCGTCTCCCGTAGTACCCCACCACCACCCCCAGGTCACTTTAGATATTTAACTGGATTCTGGTCTGGGCTCTAGTGAAGTCGTTCTCTTGTTGACATGGAGCTATGCTTTGGGTGGCTGTCGGGAAATCTACTGATTTGGAACGATTCCGAATTCCCTCCGCTTTCACTAAATCCCCAGTTCCAGCTGAGGAAATCCACCCCCCGAGGCATAATGCTACCACCACCATGCTTCACTGTGGGTATGATGTTCTTTTGCACCAAACGTATCTTTTGGAATCATGGCCAAAAAGTTCAGGCTTGTTTTCATCAGATTGTCACACATTTCCCACATGCATTTGGCAGACTTGATGCAGGATTTTGCTAAATGCACCCCAGACAGGTCACCAGTCCATCACAGGGCAAACACACAAACACACACACACACACACATATTCTTGGGCAATTCCCCAAAACCCACACAGACACAAGGAGAACATGCAAACTCCACACGGAAAACAACAGCCAGGAAATCAAGCCCTTCTTGCTGTTATGCAACAGAGCTACTCACGGCACCACAGTACCTCAAAAACCCTAAAAACTCTAAAAAAAAAAATAACATAAAAACCCTAAAAACCGTAAAAATACAAAAAAAAAACCTAAAAAACATAAAAACCAAAACACTTCAGAAGAACCACAACAAACCCTGAAAACTCTGAAACCCTTAACGCCCTAAAAACAAAAACTAAAAACTAAAACACTAAAAACTAAAACTCAAAAAAACAGAAAAAAAAACCCAAAACCCTGCCGATTCTGAAAACCCCCAAACCCTGAAAAACCCTGAAAACCATAAACACTAAAAAAAACAGGAAAAACTCTGAAAACTTTAAAAAAAAAACTTGAAAACCAAAAAAATAAAAACCATAAAATCCCTGTAAACCCTAAAAACTTGGAAAAAACCATAAAAACCCTGAAACCTCTGAAACCCCCCAAAAAACCATGAAAACACTGAAAACCTTTAAAAAAAAAAAACCTTAAAAATCTTTAAAAATTCCTGAAAACTCCTGAAAAATTCTAAAAACTGTGAAAACTCTAAAAAAAACGAACCAAAGAGCCTAAACTGAAAAGTCATGAAAACCATAAAAAACACCACAAAACCTTAAAAACCCTGAAAGCCTTACAAAAAAAACTTAAAAACCCTGAAAACCATTAAAACCTTTTTTTTAAAAACATGAAAAACTCTTAAAACATAAACCATAAACCATAAAACAACTCTAAAACACCCCAAAAACCATAAAAACCCTGAAACCCCTGAAAAGAAATTCTTTGGTTCCCACTAGCTGTACATTATCAGGTAAATAATACCTGCTCTGTGGTGGTCCTGTGGGGGTCCTGACCATTGAAGAACAGCATGAAAGGGGGTAACAAAGCATGCAGAGAAACAGATGAACTACAGTCAGTAATTGTAGAACTACAAAGTGCTTCTGTATGGTGTAAGTGTAGAAACAAGGAGGTGGTTTTAATGTTATGGCTGATCGGTATATATATATACAGTGATACGCTCTGTCAACTGTGAGACCTTTTATAGACAAGTGTGTGCCATTCCAAATTATGTTCAATCAACTGAATTGACCACAGGTGGTCTCCAATCAAGTTGTAGAAGCATCTCAAGGATGATCAGTGTAAACTGGATGCATCTGAGCTCAATTTTGAGCGTCATAGCAAAGGAGATGGAGAGGTGCTCCTCTCAGCGGGGGTAATAACAGCGCCCCTCCTGAGGATGGAGAGGTGCTCCTCTCAGCGGGGGTAATAACAGCGCCCCTCCTGAGGATGGAGAGGTGCTCCTCTCAGCGGGGGTAATAACAGCGCCCCTCCTGAGGATGGAGAGGTGCTCCTCTCAGCGGGGGTAATAACAGCGCCCCTCCTGAGGATGGAGAGGTGCTCCCCTCAGCAGGGGTAATAACAGCGCCCCTCCTGAGGATGGAGAGGTGCTCCCCTCAGCAGGGGTAATAACTGCGCCCCTCCTGAGGATGGAGAGGTGCTCCTCTCAGCGGGGGTAATAACAGCGCCCCTCCTGAGGATGGAGAGGTGCTCCTCTCAGCGGGGGTAATAACAGCGCCCCTCCTGAGGATGGAGAGGTGCTCCTCTCAGCGGGGGTAATAACAGCGCCCCTCCTGAGGATGGAGAGGTGCTCCTCTCAGCGGGGGTAATAACAGCGCCCCTCCTGAGGATGGAGAGGTGCTCCCCTCAGCAGGGGTAATAACAGCGCCCCTCCTGAGGATGGAGAGGTGCTCCCCTCAGCAGGGGTAATAACTGCGCCCCTCCTGAGGATGGAGAGGTGCTCCTCTCAGCGGGGGTAATAACAGCGCCCCTCCTGAGGATGGAGAGGTGCTCCTCTCAGCGGGGGTAATAACAGCGCCCCTCCTGAGGATGGAGAGGTGCTCCTCTCAGCGGGGGTAATAACAGCGCCCCTCCTGAGGATGGAGAGGTGCTCCCCTCAGCAGGGGTAATAACTGCGCCCCTCCTGAGGATGGAGAGGTGCTCCCCTCAGCAGGGGTAATAACAGCGCCCCTCCTGAGGATGGAGAGGTGCTCCCCTCAGCAGGGGTAATAACAGCGCCCCTCCTGAGGATGGAGAGGTGCTCCCCTCAGCAGGGGTAATAACTGCGCCCCTCCTGAGGATGGAGAGGTGCTCCTCTCAGCGGGGGTAATAACAGTGCCCCTCCTGAGGATGGAGAGGTGCTCCTCTCAGCGGGGGTAATAACAGCGCCCCTCCTGAGGATGGAGAGGTGCTCCTCTCAGTGGGGGTAATAACAGTGCCCCTCCTGAGGATGGAGAGGTGCTCCCCTCAGCAGGGGTATTAACAGTGCCCCTCCTGAGGATGGAGAGGTGCTCCTCTCAGTGGGGGTAATAACAGCGCCCCTCCTGAGGATGGAGAGGTGCTCCCCTCAGCAGGGGTATTAACAGTGCCCCTCCTGAGGATGGAGAGGTGCTCCTCTCAGCGGGGGTAATAACAGCGCCCCTCCTGAGGATGGAGAGGTGCTCCTCTCAGCGGGGGTAATAACAGCGCCCCTCCTGAGGATGGAGAGGTGCTCCTCTCAGCGGGGGTAATAACAGCGCCCCTCCTGAGGATGGAGAGGTGCTCCTCTCAGTGGGGGTAATAACAGTGCCCCTCCTGAGAATGGAGAGGTGCTCCTCTCAGCGGGGGTAATAACAGTGCCCCTCCTGAGGATGGAGAGGTGCTCCCCTCAGCAGGGGTATTAACAGTGCCCCTCCTGAGGATGGAGAGGTGCTCCTCTCAGCGGAGGTAATAATGTACGAATTGAGCGTTAAGGAAGTTAAAGTTGAACCCGTGGCCCTGCCGCCCCTCCGGAGGACACGATTACACCCATTAGTTCTGCCTGCACTTTTATTAGCTGCGGATCAGTCGCTAAATCGTGTAATGAAGCTGTTAGCGGTTCGGAGGGCAGATTAGTCGGAGGTTGGATTTGCATACGATCGTCTGCGGCATGAAGTCGCCGTCCCCTCCGAGGCCGCTTTAGCTAATCACTCAGGAGCGCGGAGTACGTCAGTACTCATGTGATAGCTGTGATAGACGTGATAGATGAGATATATGTGCTAGACGTGCTAGACGTGCTAGACATAATAGATATGATAGACGTGATAGACGTGATAGACGTGATAGATGTGATAGATGTGATATGTGATAGATGTGATATGTGATAGATGTGATAGATGTGATAGATGTGATAGATGATAGATGTGATAGATGTGATATGTGATAGATGTGATATGTGATAGATGTGATATGTGATAGATGTGATATGTGATAGATGTGATAGATGTGATAGATGATAGATGTGATAGATGTGATATGTGATAGATGTGATAGATGTGATATGTGATAGATGTGATAGATGTGATAGATGTGATAGATGTGATAGATGATAGATGTGATAGATGTGATAGATGTGATAGATGTGATATGTGATAGATGTGATAGATGTGATAGATGTGATATGTAATAGATGTGATAGATGTGATAGATGTGATAGATGTGATAGATGTGATAGATGATAGATGTGATAGATGTGATAGATGATAGATGTGATAGATGTGATATGTGATAGATGTGATAGATGTGATATGTGATAGATGTGATAGATGTGATAGATGTGATAGATGTGATAGATGATAGATGTGATAGATGTGATATGTGATAGATGTGATATGTGATAGATGTGATAGATGATAGATGTGATAGATGTGATATGTGATAGATGTGATATGTGATAGATGTGATATGTGATAGATGTGATAGATGATAGATGTGATAGATGTGATATGTGATAGATGTGATATGTGATAGATGTGATATGTGATAGATGTGATATGTGATAGATGTGATAGATGATAGATGTGATAGATGTGATATGTGATAGATGTGATAGATGTGATATGTGATAGATGTGATAGATGTGATATGTGATAGATGTGATAGATGTGATAGATGTGATAGATGTGATAGATGTGATATGTGATAGATGTGATATGTGATAGATGTGATATGTGATAGATGTGATAGATGTGATAGATGTGATAGATGTGATATGTGATAGATGTGATATGTGATAGATGTGATATGTGATAGATGTGATATGTGATAGATGTGATAGATGTGATAGATGTGATATGTGATAGATGTGATATGTGATAGATGTGATAGATGTGATAGATGTGATAGATGTGATATGTGATAGATGTGATATGTGATAGATGTGATATGTGATAGATGTGATAGATGATAGATGTGATATGTGATAGATGTGATAGATGTGATAGATGTGATATGTGATAGATGTGATATGTGATAGATGTGATAGATGTGATAGATGTGATAGATGTGATAGATGTGATAGATGTGATATGTGATAGATGTGATATGTGATAGATGTGATATGTGATAGATGTGATAGATGATAGATGTGATATGTGATAGATGTGATAGATGTGATAGATGTGATATGTGATAGATGTGATATGTGATAGATGTGATAGATGATAGATGTGATATGTGATAGATGTGATAGATGTGATAGATGTGATATGTGATAGATGTGATAGATGTGATAGATGTGATAGATGTGATAGATGTGATAGATGTGATATGTGATAGATGTGATATGTGATAGATGTGATAGATGCTAGTTTGCCTTCAGACAAGAACAAGACTGATTTCTGAAGCTCTGGTCACTTCATGATGATTCATAATTACAGTGTTTTAAATAAAATGTAAATATCTGACACCCAGTTCATTTATTTATTCAGTTCAGCCATAACATTAGAACCACCTCCTTGTTTCTACACTCACTGTCCATGTTATCAGCTCCACTTACCATAAAGAAGCACTTTGTAGTTCTACAATTACTGACTGTAGTCCATCTGTTTCTCTACATGCTTTGTTGCCCCCTTTCACCCTGTTCTTCAATGGTCAGGACCCCCACAGGACCACCACAGAGCAGGTATTATTTAGGTGGTGGATGATTCTCAGCACTGCAGTGACACTGACATGGTGGTGGTGTGTTAGTGTGTGTTGCGCTGGTATGAGTGGATCAGACACAGCAGCGCTGCTGGAGTTTTTAAACACCGTGTCCACTCACTGTCCACTCTATTAGACACTCCTACCTAGTCGGTATTGCTGCTGTTTGAGTCGGTCATCTTCTAGACCTTCATCAGGGGTCACAGGACGCTGCCCACGGGGCGCTGTTGGCTGGATATATTTTTGGTTGGTGGACGATTCTCAGGCCAGCAGTGACAGTGAGGTGTTTAAAAACTCCAGCAGCGCTGCTGTGTCTGATCCACTCATACCAGCACAACACATGCTGAGAATGATCCAACACCTAAATAATACCTGTGGGGGTCCTGTGGGGGTCCTGACCATTGAAACAGATGAACTACAGTCAGTAATTGTAGAACTACAAAGTGCTTCTATATGGTGTAAGTGTAGAAACAAGGAGGTGGTTTTAATGTTATGGCTGATCGGTATATACTGTATATATATATATTTACATTTACAAGTGTGTGCCAGTCCAAATTATGTTCAATCAACTGAATTGACCACAGGTGGTCTCCAATCAAGTTGTAGAAGCATCTCAAGGATGATCAGTGTAAACTGGATGCATCTGAGCTCAATTTTGAGCGTCATAGCAAAGGGTGTGAATACTTATGTACCTATTATGTTTATATTTTTAATAAATTTACAAAAATGTCTAAAAACATGTTTTCACTTTGTCATTATGGGCTATTTCGTGTAGATTTTTTTAAAGAAAACTGAACTCAAATCGGTTTTCAAATATGTCTGTAACGTAACAAAATGTGGAAAAAGTGAAGGGGTGTGAATACTTTCTGATGGCACTGTATATATATCTATATATATACACATATATATATATATATATATATATATATATACACAACAGCGAAGGACCAAGTGAAATGTAAAGACTTACTGGACGTTTGTTTGAAGTACAGCGAGATGTTCTCAGCAATCAGCCACTGAAACAAACAGAGAGAAGATCTGCATTACCAAACACTGTAAAGAAAACGATAAATCTAATCAATCTAATCTATTATCCGTCAGAGAAACCGAGCGCTCTCTCTCTACACATCATCCTACACCCCCGAGAAGAGGGCGTGTCTAAATTCTTAGATCCCTTAAAATGCTCCTACTGAGGCGCCTCAATTCCGAGCCATGATCCGACTGAATGGCGAGGGAGCGTCCGACGCCTCCTCAGCGCTGAAGATCAATCCCAGCATTCAGTGCGGCACGACTTTTCTCACAAAAAACGACAAACGTGGCGGACGAATAATACGGCAGAGCAACCAACGGAGTTCCTTACAAATGGAAATAAATTCTCGTCGATGTTTAATGTGTATAAAGGTGTGATCATGCGAGTGTCGTTTATTTGTAAATTGGGCCGTCAGGGACAGTTTACGCGTTTTCGGTACGCGGAGGGAGACGTTAGCTAGCGTGCTAACAGGTTGTGCCGCCTCGGAGGCTAACTGTGTTAGCTTAGTAAGCTAAAACTGCGCTGAAGTAAGTAGAGTGTCTAAATAATCTGCCTCATGAGTTTGATGTCTTATTAGAATCCTCTGTACAGAAGTGTGTATGGGGCGTACAGGTACCACCCGGGCACCGCCGTCGAGAGACCACAGAAGGAAAATAAAGGAGTGGGAGCGGCGCCCGCTACACGCCATCGGCCCCGTTTCATCCGAGCGTCGCTCCCGCCGCGCCTCCACCCCCTTATACTCTCTTCCCTTGACTTTGTTTTAATCTGCGTGGTCTGTGCCAGCTTACGTTCCGACGCTCTGATCGATGGCACCGAGGCGACAGAGATCTCTTTGTGCTGGCACCGATACCCAAATGCGGACGGAGGAGTCGATAAGGCGCTCGTTTAAACCCGCCATCGTTTTATCACTCAAACAAATTTCTCCTGCTTCCGCTGATTTGACTGCGAGTCTGAACAAAGGTCGACCGCCAAGGTGCCGAGCGATCGCGCTCTTATCACACGAGCTAAACAAAACAGAACCTGATAATGAAACAATAATAAAATCCAAAATCATGGAGCTTTTGTGTACGACTGGTTTCCTCATTAATCCAGGAAGACCAGGAAGAGTCCAGTACAGTTCAGATGGGACTGATATGACCTGGACGTCAGCGCAGATGATAACGTGGAGCAGGAACGTCATTACACTCTCCAGATTTTAGCGGTCGTGTCATTTTATACTGGCGGGTGAACGAAACCCTGAGATAGACTGGCACACTGGGTGCTCCTGCCTTGTGTCCAGTGTTTTCTGGTGGAACCCGACACGCTGTAACCCTGGATGGATGGATAGGGCA